>NW_027094194.1:0-226359 GCF_029207755.1 Chamaea fasciata
AAACTGACATCAGGCACCTGGGCAGCTGACTTTACTTACCCCTGGAAACAGGCCATCCTTTGTGCCCAACTCGCTCTGCCGGGCACCTGGCCTCGGCCACCTACAATCCCGAACGGAACAGGAGTTCTTCCAGATGTAAGCTGCCACAAGCTGGAAACGTGGCTTCACTTGGAGGGCCAAAGGCCTCCTACAAACTGACATCAGGCGCCAGGGCAGCTGACTTAACTAACCCCTGGAAACAGGCCATCCTTTGTGCCCAACTCTCTTTGCCGGGCACCTGGCCTCGGCCACCTACAATCCCGAACGGAACAGGATTTCTTCCCGAAGCAAGCTGCCACTAGCTGGAAGCCTGGCTTCCCATGGAGGACCAAAGGCCTCCTACAAACTGACATCAGGCACTTGGGCAGCTGACATTACTTTCCTCATGAAATAGGCCATCATTTGTGCCCAACTCCCTCTGCTGGGCACCTGGCCTCGGCCACCTACAATCCCGGACGGAACAGCATTTCTTCCAGATGCAAGCTGCCAAAAGCTGGAAGAATGGCTTCCCTTGGAGGGCCAAAGGCCTCCTACAAACTGACATCAGGCACCTGGGCAGCTGACTTTACTTACCCCTGGAAACAGCCCATCCTTTGTGCCCAACTCCCTCAGCCCAGCAACTGGCCTCGGCCACCTACAATCCCGAACGGAACAGGATTTCTTCCAGATGCAAGCTGCCTTGAACAGGAAGACTAGCTTCCCTTGGAGGGCCAAAGGCCTCCTACAAACTGACATCAGGCACCTGGGCAGCTGACTTTACTTTCCTCATGAAACAGGCCATCATTTGTGCCCAACTCCCTCTGCCGGGCACCTGGCCTCGGCCACCTACAATCCCGAACGGAAAAGGATTTCTTCCAGATGCAAGCTGCCACAAACTGGAAGCCTGGCTTCCCTTGGAGGGCCAAAGGCCTCCTACAAACTGACATCAGGCACCTGGGCAGCTGACTTTACTTACCCCCGGAAACAGCCCATCCTTTGTGCCCAACTCCCTCAGCCCAGCAACTGGCCTCGGCCACCTACAATCCCGAACGGAACAGGAGTTCTTCCAGATGCAAGCTGCCTTGAACAGGAAGACTAGCTTCCCTTGGAGGGCCAAAGGCCTCCTACAAACTGACATCAGGCACCTGGGCAGCTGACTTTACTTTCCTCATGAAACAGGCCATCATTTGTGCCCAACTCCCTCTGCCGGGCACCTGGCCTCGGCCACCTACAATCCCGAACGGAACAGGATTTCTTCCAGATGCAAGCTGCCACAAGCTGGAACGTGACTTCACTTGGAGGGCCAAAGGCCTCCTACAAACTGACATCAGGCACCTGGGCAGCTGACCTTACTTACCCCTGGAAACAGGACATGCTTTGTGCCCAACTCCCTCTGCCGGGCACCCTGCTCCGGCCACCAACAATCCCGAACGGAACAGCATTTCTTCCAGATGCAAGCTGCCACAAGCAGGAAGCCTGGCTTCCCTTGGAGGACCAAAGGCCTCCTACAAACTGACATCAGGTACCTGGGCAGCTGACTTTACTTACCCCTGGAAACAGGCAAGCCTTTGTGCCCAACTCCCCCTGCCGGGCGCCTGGCCTCGGCCACCTACAATCCCGAACGGAACAGGAGTTCTTCCAGATGCAAGCTGCCCCAAGCTGGAAACGTGGCTTCCCTTGGAGGGCAAAAGGCCTCCTACAAAGTGACATCAGGCACCTGGGCAGCTGACTTTACTTACCCCTGGAAACTGGACATCCTTTGTGCCCAACTCCCTCAGCCGGGCACCTGGCCTCGGCCACCTACAATCCCGAACGGAACAGCATTTCTTCCAGATGCAAGCTGCCACAGGCAGGAAGAATGGCTTCCCTTGGAGGGCCAAAGGCCTCCTACAAACTGACATCAGGCACCTGGGCAGCTGACTTTACTTACCCCTGGAAACAGGCCATCATTTGTGCCCAACTCCCTCAGCCCAGCAACTGGCCTTGGCCACCTACAATCCCGAACGGAACAGGATTTCTTCCAGATGCAAGCTGCCTTGAACAGGAAGACTAGCTTCCCTTGGAGGGCCAAAGGCCTCCTACAAACTGACATCAGGCACCTGGGCTGCTGACTTTACTTTCCTAAAGAAATAGGCCATCATTTGTGCCCAACTCCCGCTACCGGGCACCTGGCCTCGGCCACCTACAATCCCGAACGGAACAGGATTTCTTCCAGAGGCAAGCTGCCACAAACTGGAAGCCTGTCTTCCCTTGGAGGGCCAAAGGCCTCCTACAAACTGACATCAGGCACCTGGGCAGCTGACTTTACTTACCCGTGGAAACAGCCCATTCTTTGTGCCCAACACCCTCTGCCGGCACCAGGCCTCGGCCACCTACAATCCCGAACGGAATAGGATTTCTTCCAGATGCAAGCTGCCACAAGCAGGAAACCTGGCTTCCCATGGAGGGCCAAAGGCCTCCTACAAACTTACATCAGGCCCCTGGGGAGCTGACTTTACTTACCCCTGGATACAGGACATGTTTTTTGCCCAACTCCCTCTGCCGGGCACCTGGCCTCGGCCACCTACAATCCCGAACGGAACAGCATTTCTTCCAGATGCAAGCTGCCACAGGCAGGAAGCCTGGCTTCCCATGGAGGGCCAAAGGCCTGCTACAAACTGACATCAGGCACCTGGGCACCTGACTATACTTACCCCTGGAAACAGCCCATCCTTTGTGCCCAACTCCCCCTGCCAGGCACCTGGCCTCGGCCACCTACAATCCCGAACGGAACAGGAGTTCTTCCAGATGCAAGCTGCCACAAGCTGGAAACGTGGCTTCACTTGGAGGGTCAAAGGCCTCCTACAAACTGACATCAGGCACCTGGGCATCTGACTTTATTTACCCCTGGAAACAGGCCATCCTTTGTGCCCAACTCCCTCTGCCGGGCACCTGGCCTCGGCCACGTACAATCCCGAACGGAACAGGATTTCTTCCCGATGCAAGCTTCCACTAGCTGGAAGCCTGGCTTCCCATGGAGGACCAAAGGCCTCCTACAAACTGACATCAGGCACTTGGGCAGCTGACTTTACTTTCTTCATGAAACAGGCCATCCTTTGTGCCCAACTCCCGCTGCTGGGCACCTGGCCTCGGCCACCTACAATCCCGAACGGAACAGGATTTCTTTCAGATGCAAGCTGCCACAAACTGGAAGCCTGGCTTCCCTTGGAGGGCCAAAGGCCTCCTACAAACTGACATCAGGCACCTGGGCAGCTGACTTTACTTACCCCTGGAAACAGGCCATCCTTTGTGCCCAACTCCCTCTGCCGGGCCCACAGCTTTGGCCACCTACAATCCCGAACGGAACAGGAGTTCTTCCAGATGCAAGTTGCCACAAGCTGGAAATGTGGCTTCCCATGGAGGGCCAAAGGCCTCCTACAAACTTACATCAGGCCCGTGGGGAGCGGACTTTACTTACCCCTGGAAACAGGACATGTTTTTGCCCAACTCCCTCTGCCGGGCACCTGGCCTCGGCCACCTACAATCCCGAACGGAACAGCATTTCTTCCAGATGCAAGCTGCCACAGGCAGGAAGCCTGGCTTCCCATGGAGGGCCAAAGGCCTCCTACAAACTGACATCAGGCACCTGGGCACCTGACTATACTTACCCCTGGAAACAGCCCATCCTTTGTGCCCAACTCCCCCTGCCAGGCACCTGGCCTCGGCCACCTACAATCCCGAACGGAACAGGAGTTCTTCCAGATGCAAGCTTCCACAAGCTGGAAGCCTGTCTTCCCTTGGAGGGCCAAAGGCCTCCTACAAACTGACATCAGGCACCTGGGCAGCTGACTTTACTTACCCGTGGAAACAGCCCATTCTTTGTGCCCAACACCCTCTGCCGGCACCAGGCCTCGGCCACCTACAATCCCGAACGGAATAGGATTTCTTCCAGATGCAAGCTGCCACAAGCAGGAAACCTGGCTTCCCATGGAGGGCCAAAGGCCTCCTACAAACTTACATCAGGCCCCTGGGGAGCTGACTTTACTTACCCCTGGAAACAGGACATGTTTTTTGCCCAACTCCCTCTGCCGGGCACCTGGCCTCGGCCACCTACAATCCCGAACGGAACTGCATTTCTTCCAGATGGAGGCTGCCACAGGCAGGAAGCCTGGCTTCCCATGGAGGGCCAAAGGCCTCCTACAAACTGACATCAGGCACCTGGGCAGCTGACCTTACTTACCCCTGGAAACAGCCCATCCTTTGTGCCCAACTCCCTCAGCCTGGCACCCATCTCCGGCCACGTAAAATCCCAAACGGAACAGCATTTCTTCCCGATGCAAGCTGCCACAAGCAGGAAGCCTGGCTTCTCCTGGATGGCCAAAGGCCTCCTACAAACTGACATCAGGCACCTGGGCACCTGACTTTACTTACCCCTGGAAACAGCCCATCCTTTGTGCCCAACTCCCCCTGCCAGGCACCTGGCCTCGGCCACCTACAATCCCGAACGGAACAGGAGTTCTTCCAGATGCAAGCTGCCACAAGCAGGAAGCCTGGCTTCACTTGGAGGGCCAAAGGCCTCCTACAAACTGACATCAGGCACCTGGGCAGCTGACTTTACTTACCCCTGGAAACAGGACATCCTTTGTGCCCAACTCCCTCTGCCCAGCACCAGGCCTTGCCCACCTACAATCCCGAACGGAACAGGATTTCTTCCAGATGCAAGCTGCCACAAACTGGAAGACAAGCTTCCCTTGGAGGGCCAAAGGCCTCCTACAAACTGACATCAGGCACCTGGGCAGCTGACTTTACTTACCCCTGGAAACAGCCCATCCTTTGTGCCCAACTCCCTCTGCCGGGCACCAGGCCTCGCCCACCTACAATCCCGAACGGAACAGAATTTCTTCCAGATGCAAGCTGCCACAAACTGGAAGCCTGGCTTCCCTTGGAGGGCCAAAGGCCTCCTACAAACTGACATCAGGCACCTGGGCAGCTGACTTTACTTACCCCTGGAAACAGCCCATCCTTTGTGCCTAACTCCCTCTGCCGGGCACCAGGCCTCGCCCACCTACAATCCCGAACGGAACAGCATTTCTTCCAGATGCAAGCTGCCACAAACTGGAAGCCTGGCTTCCCTTGGAGGGCCAAAGGCCTCCTACAAACTGACATCAGGCACCTGGGCAGCTGACTTTACTTACC
Source organism: Chamaea fasciata (assembly GCF_029207755.1). Taxonomy (NCBI): domain Eukaryota; kingdom Metazoa; phylum Chordata; class Aves; order Passeriformes; family Sylviidae; genus Chamaea; species Chamaea fasciata. Next base: position 5,194 of record NW_027094194.1, read on the forward strand.
CCTGGAAACAGCCCATCCTTTGTGCCCAACTTCCTCTGCCGGGCACCTGGCCTCTGCCACCGACAATCCTGAACGGAACAGGATTTCTTTCAGATGCAAGCTGCCACAAGCAGTAAGCCTGGCTTCCCATGGAGGGCCAAAGGCCTCCTACAAACTGACATCAGGCACGTGGGCAGCTGACTTTACTTACCCCTCTAAACAGGACATCCTTTGTGCCCAACTCCCTCTGCCGGGCACCTGGACTCGGCCACCTACAATCCCGAACGGAACAGGATTTCTTCCCGATGCAAGCTGCCACAAGCTGGAAGACTGGTTTCCAATGGAGGACCAAAGGCCTCCTACAAACTGACATCAGGCACCTGGGCAGCTGACTTTACTTACCCCTGGATACAGGCCATCCTTTGTGCCCAACTCCCTCTGCCGGGCACCAGGCCTCGGCCACCTACAATCCTGAACGGAACAGGATTTCTTCCAGATGCAAGCTGCCACAAGCAGGAAGCCTGGCTTCCCATGGAGGGCCAAAGGCCTCCTACAAACTGACATCAGGCACGTGGGCAGCTGACTTTACTTAACCCTCTAAACAGGACATCCTTTGAGCCCAACTCCCTCAGCCGGGCACCTGGCCTCGGCCACCTACAATCCCGAACGAAACAGCATTTCTTCCAGATGCAAGCTGCCACAAGCTGGAAGACTAGCTTCCCTTGGAGGGCCAAAGGCCTCCTACAAACTGACATCAGGCACCTGGGCAGCTGACTTTACTTACCCCTGGAAACAGGCCATCCTTTGTGCCCAACTCCCTCTGCCGGGCACCAGGCCTCGGCCACCTACAATCCTGAACGGAACAGGATTACTTCCAGATGCAAGCTGCCACAAACTGGAAGCCTGTCATCCCTTGGAGGGCCAAAGGCCTCCTACAAACTGACATCAGGCACCTGGGCACCTGACCTTACTTACCCCTGGATCCCAGCCATCATTTGTGCCCAACTCCCTCTGCCGGGCACCTGGCCTCGGCCACCTACAATCTCGAACGGAACAGGATTTCTTCCAGATGCAAGCTGCCACAAGCAGGAAACCTGGCTTCCCATGGAGGGCCAAAGGCCTCCTACAAACTGACATCAGGCACCTGGGCAGCTGACTTTACTTACCCCTGGAAACAGCCCATCATTTGTGCCCAACTCCCTCTGCCGGGCACCTGGCCTCGGCCACCTACAATCCCGAACGGAACAGGATTTCTTCCAGATGCAAGCTGCCACAAACTGGAAGACAAGCTTCCCTTGGAGGGCCAAAGGCCTCCTACAAACTGACATCAGGCACCTGGGCAGCTGACTTTACTTACCCCTGGAAACAGCCCATCCTTTGTGCCCAACTCCCTCTGCCGGGCACCAGGCCTCGCCCACCTACAATCCCGAACGGAACAGGATTTCTTCCAGATGCAAGCTGCCACAAACTGGAAGACAAGCTTCCCTTGGAGGGCCAAAGGCCTCCTACAAACTGACATCAGGCACCTGGGCAGCTGACTTTACTTACCCCTGGAAACAGGCCATCCTTTGTGCCCAAATCCCTCTGCCGGGCACCAGGCCTCGGCCACCTACAATCCTGAACGGAACAGGATTTCTTCCAGATGCAAGCTGCCACAAACTGGAAGCCTGTCATCCCTTGGAGGGCCAAAGGCCTCCTACAAACTGACATCAGGCACCTGGGCAGCTGACCTTACTTACCCCTGGAAACCAGCCATCATTTGTGCCCAACTCCCTCTGCCGGGCACCTGGCCTCGGCCACCTACAATCCCGAACGGAACAGGATTTCTTCCAGATGCAAGCTGCCACAAGCAGTAAACCTGGCTTCCCATGGAGGGCCAAAGGCCTCCTACAAACTGACATCAGGCACCTGGGCAGCTGACTTTACTTACCCCTGGAAACAGCCCATCCTTTGTGCCCAACTCCCTCTGCCGGGCACCAGGCCTCGCCCACCTAAAATCCCGAACGGAACAGGATTTCTTCCAGATGCAAGCTGCCACAAACTGGAAGACAAGCTTCCCTTGGAGGGCCAAAGGCCTCCTACAAACTGACATCAGGCACCTGGGCAGCTGACTTTACTTACCCCTGGAAACCAGCCATCATTTGTGCCCAACTTCCTCTGCTGGGCGCCAGGCCTCGGCCACCTACAATCCTGAACGGAACAGGATTTCTTCCAGATGCAAGCTGCCACAAGAAGGAAGCCTGGCTTCCCATGGAGGGCCAAAGGCCTCCTACAAACTGACATCAGGCACGTGGGCAGCTGACTTTACTTACCCCTTTAAACAGGACATCCTTTGTGCCCAACTCCCTCTGCCGGGCACCTGGCCTCGGCCACCTACAAACCCGAACGGAACAGGATTTCTTCCCGATGCAAGCTGCCACAAGCTGGAAGACTGGTTTCCCATGGAGGACCAAAGGCCTCCTACAAACTGACATCAGGCACCTGGGCAGCTGACATTACTTACTCCTGGAAACAGCCCATCCTTTGTGCCCAACTCCCTCAGCCTGGCACCCATCTCCAGCCACCTAAAATCCCAAACGGAAGAGCATTTCTTCCCGATGCAAGCTGCCACAAGCAGGAAGCCTGGCTTCTCCTGGATGGCCAAAGGCCTCCTACAAACTGACATCAGGCACCTGGGCACCTGACTTTACTTACCCCGGGAAACAGCCCATCCTTTGTGCCCAATTCCCCTTGCCAGGCACCTGGCCTCGGCCACCTACAATCCCGAACGGAACAGGAGTTCTTCCAGATGCAAGCTGCCACAAGCTGGAAACGTGGCTTCACTTGGAGGGCCAAAGGCCTCCTACAAACTGACATCAGGCACCTGGGCAGCTGACTTATTTACCCCTGGAAACAGGCTATCCTTTGTGCCCAACTCCCTCTGCCGGGCACCTGGCCTCGGCCACGTACAATCCCGAACGGAATAGGATTTCTTCCCGATGCAAGCTTCCACTAGGTGGAAGCCTGGCTTCCCATGGAGGACCAAAGGCCTCCTACAAACTGACATCAGGCACTTGGGCAGCTGACTTTACTTTCTTCATGAAACAGGCCATCCTTTGTGCCCAACTCCTGCTGCTGGGCACCTGGCCTCAGCCACCTACAATCCCGAACGGAACAGGATTTCTTTCAGATGCAAGCTGCCAGAAACTGGAAGCCTGGCTTCCCTTGGAGGGCCAAAGGCCTCCTACAAACTGACATCAGGCACCTGGGCAGCTGACTTTACTTACCCCTGGAAACAGGCCATCCTTTGTGCCCAACTCCTTCTGCCGGGCACCTGGCGTCGGCCACCTACAATCCCGAACGGAACAGGATTTCTTCCAGATTCAAGCTGCCACAAACTGGAAGACAAGCTTCCCTTGGAGGGCCAAAGGCCTCCTACAAACTGACATCAGGCACCTGGGCAGCTGACTTTACTTACCCCTGGAAACAGGCCATCCTTTGTGCCCAACTCCCTCTGCCGGGCCCACAGCTTTGGCCACCTACAATCCTGAACAGAACAGGAGTTCTTCCAGATGCAAGTTGCCACAAGCTGGAAATGTGGCTTCACATGGAGGGCAAAAGGCCTCCTACAAACTGACATCAGGCACCTGGGCAGCTGACTTTACTTTCCTTAAGAACGGGCCATCATTTGTGCCCAACTCCCTCTGCCGGGCACCTGGCCTTGGCCACCTACAATCCCGAACGGAACAGGATTTCTTCCAGATGCAAGCTGCCACAAACTGGAAACCTGTCTTCCCTTGGAGGGCCAAAGGCCTCCCACAAACTGACATCAGGCACCTGGGCAGCTGACTTTACTTACCATTGGAAACAGGCCATCCTTTGTGCCCAACTCCCTCTGCCGGGCACCCTGCTCCGGCCACCTACAATCCCGAACGGAACAGCATTTCTTCCAGATGCAAGCTGCCACAAACTGGAAGACTAGCTTCCCTTGGAGGGCCAAAGGCCTCCTACAAACTGACATCAGGCACCTGGGCAGCTGCCTTTACTTACCCCTGGAAACAGGTCATCCTTTGTTCCCAATTCCCCCAGCCGGGCACCTAGCTCCGGCCACCTACAATCCCGAACGGAACAGGAGTTCTTCCAGTTGCAAGCTGCCACAAGCAGAAAGCCTGGCTTCCGTTGGAGGGCCAAAGGCCTCCTACAAACTGACATCAGGCACCTGGGCAGCTGACTTTACTTACCCCTGGAAACAGGACATCGTTTGTGCACAAGTCCCTCTGCCGGGCACCTGGCCTCGGCCACCTACAATCGCGAACGGAACAGGATTTCTTCCAGATGCAAGCTGCCTTTTACAGGAAGACTAGCTTCCCTTGGAGGGCCAAAGGCCTCCTATAAACTGATATCAGGCATTTGGGCAGCTGACTTAACTTACCCCTGGAAACAGCCCATCCTTTGTGCCCAACTCCCTCTGCCAAGCACCAGGCCTTGCCCACCTACAATCCCGAACGGAACAGGATTTCTTCCAGATGCAAGCTGCCACAAACTGGAAGACAAGCTTCCCTTGGATGGCTAAAGGCCTCCTACAAACTGACATCAGGCACCTGGGCAGCTGACTTTACTTACCCCTGGAAACAGCCCATCCTTTGTGCCCAACTCCCTCTGCCGGGCACCAGGCCTCGCCCACCTACAATCCCGAACGGAACAGGATTTCTTCCAGATGCAAGCTGCCACAAACTGGAATCCTGGCTTCCCATGGAGGGCCAAAGGCCTCCTACAAACTGACATCAGGCACCTGGGCAGCTGACTTTACTTACCCCTGGAAACAGCCCATCCTTTGTGCCCAACTTCCTCTGCCGGGCACCTGGCCTCGGCCACCGACAATCCTGAACGGAGCAGGATTTCTTCCAGATGCAAGCTGCCACAAGCAGTAAGCCTGGCTTCCCATGGAGGGCCAAAGGCCTCCTACAAACTGACATCAGGCACCTGGGCAGCTGACTTTACTTACCTCTCTAAACAGGACATCCTTTGTGCCCAACTGCCTCTGCCGGGCACCTGGCCTCGGCCACCTACAATCCCGAACGGAACAGGATTTCTTCCCGATGCAAGCTGCCACAAGCTGGAAGACTGGTTTCCAATGGAGGACCAAAGGCCTCCTACAAACTGACATCAGGCACCTGGGCAGCTGACTTTACTTACTCCTGGAAACAGCCCATCCTTTGTGCCCAACTCCCTCTGCCGGGCACCAGGCCTCGGCCACCTACAATCCTGAACGGAACAGGATTTCTTCCAGATGCAAGCTGCCACAAACTGGAAGCCTGTCATCCCTTGGAGGGCCAAAGGCCTCCTACAAACTGACATCAGGCACCTGGGCAGCTGACCTTACTTACCCCTGGATCCCAGCCATCATTTGTGCCCAACTCCCTCTGCCGGGCACCTGGCCTCGGCCACCTACAATCCCGAACGGAACAGGATTTCTTCCAGATGCAAGCTGCCACAAGCAGGAAACCTGGCTTCACATGGAGGGCCAAAGGCCTCCTACAAACTGACATCAGGCACCTGGGCAGCTGACTTTACTTACCCCTGGAAACAGGTCATCCTTTGTGCCCAACTCCCTCTGCCGGGCACCTGGCCTCGGCCACCTACAATCCCGAACGGAACACGATTTCTTCCAGATGCAAGCTGCCACAAACTGGAAGACAAGCTTCCCTTGGAGGGCCAAAGGCCTCCTACAAACTGACATCAGGCACCTGGGCAGCTGACTTTACTTACCCCTGGAAACAGCCCATCCTTTGTGCCCAACTCCCTCTGCCGGGCACCAGGCCTCGCCCACCTACCATCCCGAACGGAACAGGATTTCTTCCAGATGCAAGCTGCCACAAACTGGAAGACAAGCTTCCCTTGGAGGGCCAAAGGCCTCCTACAAACTGACATCAGGCACCTGGGCAGCTGACTTTACTTACCCCTGGAAACAGCCCATCCTTTGTGCCCAAATCCCTCTGCCGGGCACCAGGCCTTGACCACCTACAATCCTGAACGGAACAGGATTTCTTCCAGATGCAAGCTGCCACAAACTGGAAGCCTGTCATCCCTTGGAGGGCCAAAGGCCTCCTACAAACTGACATCAGGCACCTGGGCAGCTGACCTTACTTACCCCTGGAAACCAGCCATCATTTGTGCCCAACTCCCTCTGCCGGGCACCTGGCCTCGGCCACCTACAATCCCGAACGGAACAGGATTTCTTCCAGATGCAAGCTGCCACAAGCAGTAAACCTGGCTTCCCATGGAGGGCCAAAGGCCTCCTACAAACTGACATCAGGCACCTGGGCAGCTGACTTTACTTACCCCTGGAAACAGCCCATCCTTTGTGCCCAACTCCCTCTGCCAAGCACCAGGCCTTGCCCAGCTACAATCCCGAACGGAACAGGATTTCTTCCAGATGCAAGCTGCCACAAACTGGAAGACAAGCTTCCCTTGGAGGGCCAAAGGCCTCCTACAAACTGACATCAGGCACCTGGGCAGCTGACTTTACTTACCCCTGGAAACAGCCCATCATTTGTGCCCAACTCCCTCTGCCGGGCACCAGGCCTCGTCCACCTACAATCCCGAACGGAGCAGGATTTCTTCCAGATGCAAGCTGCCACAAACTGGAAGACAAGCTTCCCTTGGAGGGACAAAAGCCTCCTACAAACTGTCATCAGGCACCTGGGCAGCTGACTTTACTTACCCCTGGAAACAGGCCATCCTTTGTGCCCAACTCCCTCTGCCGGGCCCACAGCTTTGGCCACCTACAATCCCGAACAAAACAGGAGTTCTTCCAGATGCAAGCTGCCACAAGCTGGAAATGTGGCTTCACTTGGAGGGCCAAAGGCCTCCTACAAACTGACATCAGGCACCTGGGCAGCTGACTTTACTTTCCTAATGAAACAGGCCATCATTTGTGCCCAACTCCCTCTGCCAAGCACCAGGTCTCGGACACCTACAATCACGAACGGAACAGGATTTCTTCCAGATGCAAGCTGCCACAAACTGGAAGACTGGCTTCACTTGGAGGGCCAAAGGCCTCCTATAAACTGACATCAGGCACCTGGGCAGCTGACTTTACTTACCCCTGGAAACAGCCCATCATTTGTGCCCAACTCCCTCTGCCAAGCACCAGGCCTTGCCCACTTACAATCCCGAACGGAACAGGATTTCTTCCAGATGCAAGCTGCCACAAACTGGAAGACAAGCTTCCCTTGGAGGGCCAAAGGCCTCCTACAAACTGACATCAGGCACCTGGGCAGCTGACTTTACTTACCCCTGGAAACAGCCCATCCTTTGTGCCCAACTCCCTCTGCCGGGCACCAGGCCTCGCCCACCTACAATCCCGAACGGAACAGGATTTCTTCCAGATGCAAGCTGCCACAAACTGGAAGCCTGGCTTCCCTTGGAGGGCCAAAGGCCTCCTACAAACTGACATCAGGCACCTGGGCAGCCGACATTACTTACCCCTGGAAACAGCCCATCCTTTGTGCCCAACTCCCTCTGCCGGGCACCAGGCCTCGCCCACCTACAATCTTGAACGGAACAGGATTTCTTCCAGATGCAAGCTGCCACAAACTGGAAACCTGGCTTCCCTTGGAGGGCCAAAGGCCTCCTACAAACTGACATCAGGCACCTGGGCAGCTGACTTTACTTATCCCTGGAAACAGCCCATCCTTTGTTCCCTACTCCCTCTGCCGGGCACCAGGCCTCGGCCACCTACAATCCTGAACGGAACAGGATTTCTTCCAGATGCAAGCTGCCACAAGCAGGAAGCCTGGCTTCCCATGGAGGGCCAAATGCCTCCTACAAACTGACATCAGGCACATGGGCAGCTGACTTTACTTACCCCTCTAAACAGGAAATCCTTTTTGCCCAACTCCCTCTGCCGGGCACCTGGCCTCGTCCACCTACAATCCCGAACGGAGCAGGTTTTCTTCCCGATGCATGCTGCCACAAGCTGGAAGACTGGTTTCCAATGGAGGACCAAAGGCCTCCTACAAACTGACATCAGGCACCTGGGCAGCTGACTTTACTTACTCCTGGAAACAGCCCATCCTTTGTGCCCAACTCCCTCTGCCGGGCACCAGGCCTCGGCCACCTACAATCCTGAACGGAACAGGATTTCTTCCAGATGCAAGCTGCCACAAGCAGGAAGCCTGGCTTCCCATGGAGGGCCAAAGGCCTCCTACAAACTGACATCAGGCACCTGGGCAGCTGACTTTACTTACCCCTCTAAACAGGACATCCTTTGAGCCCATCTCCCTCAGCCGGGCACCTGGCCTCGGCAACCTACAATCCCGAACGAAACAGCATTTCCTCCAGATGCAAGCTGCCACAAGCAGGAAGACTAGCTTCCCCTGGAGGGCCAAAGGCGTCCTACAAACTGACATCAGGCACCTGGGCAGCTGACTTTACTTACCCCTGGAAACAGGCCATCCTTTGTGCCCAACTCCCTCTGCCGGGCACCAGGCCTCGGCCACCTACAATCCTGAACGGAACAGGATTTCTTCCAGATGCAAGCTGCCACAAACTGGAAGCCTGTCATCCCTTGGAGGGCCAAAGGCCTCCTACAAACTGACATCAGGCACCTGGGCAGCTGACCTTACTTACCCCTGGATCCCAGCCATCATTTGTGCCCAACTCCCTCTGCCGGTCACCTGGCCTCGGCCACCTACAATCCCGAACGGAACAGGATTTCTTCCAGATGCAAGCTGCCAAAAGCAGGAAACCTGGCTTCCCATGGAGGGCCAAAGGCCTCCTACAAACTGACATCAGGCACCTGGGCAGCTGACTTTACTTACCCCTGGAAACAGCCCATCCTTTGTGCCCAACTCCTTCTGCCGGGCACCTGGCTTCGGCCACCTACAATCCCGAACGGAACAGGATTTCTTCCAGATGCAAGCTGCCACAAACTGGAAGACAAGCTTCCGTAGAGGGCCAAAGGCCTCCTGCAAACTGACATCAGGCACCTGGGCAGCTGACTTTACTTACCCCTGGAAACAGCCCATCCTTTGTGCCCAACTCCCTCTGCCGGGCACCAGGCCTCGGCCACCTACAATCCCGAACGGAACAGGATTTCTTCCAGATGCAAGCTGCCACAAACTGGAAGACAAGCATCCCTTGGAGGGCCAAAGGCCTCCTACAAACTGACATCAGGCACCTGGGCAGCTGACTTTACTTATCCCTGGAAACAGGCCATCCTTTGTGCCCAACTCCCTCTGCCGGGCACCAGGCCTCGGCCACCTACAATCCTGAACGGAACAGGATTTCCTCCAGATGCAAGCTGCCACAAACTGGAAGCCTGTCATCCCTTGGAGGGCCAAAGGCCTCCTACAAACTGACATCAGGCACCTGGGCAGCTGACCTTACTTGCCACTGGAAACCAGCCATCATTTGTGCCCAACTTAATCTGCCGGGCACCAGGCCTCGGCCACCTACAATCCTGAACGGAACAGGCTTTCTTCCAGATGCAAGCTGCCACAAGCAGGAAACCTGGCTTCCCATGGAGGGCCAAAGGCCTCCTACAAACTGACATCAGGCACGTGGGCAGCTGACTTTACTTACCCCTTTAAACAGGACATCCTTTGTGCCAACTCCCTCTGCCGGGCACCTGGCCTCGGCCACCTACAAACCCGAACGGAACAGGATTTCTTCCCGATGCAAGCTGCCACAAGCTGGAAGACTGGTTTCCCATGGACGACCAAAGGCCTCCTACAAACTGACATCAGGCACCTGGGCAGCTGACTTTACTTACCCCTGGAAACAGGCCATCTTTGTGCCCAACTCCCTCAGCCCAGCAACTGGCCTCGGCCACCTACAATCCCGAACGGAACAGGATTTCTTCCAGATGCAAGCTGCCTTGAACAGGAAGACTAGCTTCCCATAGAGGGCCAAAGGCCTCCTACAAACTGACATCAGGCACCTGGGCTGCTGACTTTACTTTCCTAAAGAAACATCCCATTCTTTGTGCCCAACACCCTCTGCCGGCACCAGGCCTCGGCCACCTACAATCCCGAACGGAATAGGATTTCTTCCAGAGGCAAGCTGCCACAAGCAGGAAACCTGGCTTCCCATGGAGGGCCAAAGGCCTCCTACAAACTTACATCAGGCCCCTGGGGAGCTGACTTTACTTACCCCTGGAAACAGGACATGTTTTTTGCCCAACTCCCTCTGCCGGGCACCTGGCCTCGGCCACCTACAATCCCGAACGGAACTGCATTTCTTCCAGATGCAAGCTGCCACAGGCAGGAAGCCTGGCTTCCCATGGAGGGCCAAAGGCCTCCTACAAACTGACATCAGGCACCTGGGCAGCTGACCTTACTTACCTCTGGAAACAGCCCATCCTTTGTGCCCAACTCCCTCAGCCTGGTACCCATCTCCGGCCACCTACAATCCCGAACGGAACAGCATTTCTTCCCGATGCAAGCTGCCACAAGCAGGAAGCCTGGCTTCTCCTGGATGGCCAAAGGCCTCCTACAAACTGACATCAGGCACCTGGGCACCTGACTTTACTTACCCCTGGAAACAGCCCATCCTTTGTGCCCAACTCCCCCTGCCGTGCACCTGGCCTCGGCCACCTACAATCCCGAACGGAACAGGATTTCTTCCCGAAGCAAGCTGCCACAAGCTGGAAACGTGGCTTCACTTGGAGGGTCAAAGGCCTCCTACAAACTGACATCAGGCACCTGGGCAGCTGACTTTATTTACCCCTGGAAACAGGCCATCCTTTGTGCCCAACTCCCTCTGCCGGGCACCTGGCCTCGGCCACGTACAATCCCGAACGGAACAGGATTTCTTCCCGATGCAAGCTTCCACAAGCTGGAAGACTGGCTTCCCATAGAGGACCAAAGGCCTCCTACAAACTGACATCAGGACCTTGGGCAGCTGACTTTACTTTCTTCATGAAACAGGCCATCCTTTGTGCCCAACTCCCGCTGCTGGGCACCTGGCCTCGCCCACCTACAATCCCGAACGGAACAGGATTTCTTTCAGATGCAAGCTGCCACAAACTGGAAGCCGGGCTTCCCTTGGAGGGCCAAAGGCCTCCTACAAACTGACATCAGGCACCTGGGCAGCTGACTTTACTTTCCTTAAGAACGGGCCATCATTTGTGCCCAACTCCCTCTGCCGGGCACCTGGCCTTGGCCACCTACAATCCCGAACGGCACAGGATTTCTTCCAGATGCAAGCTGCCACAAACTGCAAACCTGTCTTCCCTTGGAGGGCCAAAGGCCTCCTACAAACTGACATCAGGCACCTGGGCAGCTGACTTTACTTACCCGTGGAAACAGCCCATTCTTTGTGCCCAACACCCTCTGCCGGCACCAGGCCTCGGCCACCTACAATCCCGAACGGAATAGGATTTCTTCCAGATGCAAGCTGCCACAAGCAGGATACCTGGCTTCCCATGGAGGGCCAAAGGCCTCCTACAAACTTACATCAGGCCCCTGGGGAGCTGACTTTACTTACCCCTGGAAACAGGACATGTTTTTTGCCCAACTCCCTCTGCCGGGCACCAGGCTTAGGCCACCTACAATCCCGAACGGAACAGCATTTCTTCCAGATGCAAGCTGCCACAGGCAGGAAGCCTGGCTTCTTATGGAGGGCCAAAGGCCTCCTACAAACTGACATCAGGCACCTGGGCAGCTGACCTTACTTACCCCTGGAAACAGCCCATCCTTGTGCCCAACTCCCTCAGCCTGGCACCCATCTCCGGACACCTAAAATCCCAAACGGAACAGCATTTCTTCCCGATGCAAGCTGCCACAAGCAGGAAGCCTGGCTTCTCCTGGATGGCCAAAGGCCTCCTACAAGCTGACATCAGGCACCTGGGCACCTGACTTTACTTACCCCTGGAAACAGCCCATCCTTTGTGCCCAACTCCCCCTGCCAGGCACCTGGCCTCGGCCACCTACAATCCCGAACCAAACAGGAGTTCTTCCAGATGCAAGCTGCCACAAGCTGGAAACGTGGCTTCACTTGGAGGGTCAAAGGCCTCCTACAAACTGACATCAGGCACCTGGGCAGCTGACTTTATTTACCTCTGGAAACAGCCCATCCTTTGTGCCCAACTCCCTCAGCCTGGTACCCATCTCCGGCCACCTACAATCCCGAACGGAACAGCATTTCTTCCCGATGCAAGCTGCCACAAGCAGGAAGCCTGGCTTCTCCTGGATGGCCAAAGGCCTCCTACAAACTGACATCAGGCACCTGGGCACCTGACTTTACTTACCCCTGGAAACAGCCCATCCTTTGTGCGCAACTCCCCCTGCCCTGCACCTGGCCTCGGCCACCTACAATCCCGAACGGAACAGGATTTCTTCCCGAAGCAAGCTGCCACAAGCTGGAAACGTGGCTTCACTTGGAGGGTCAAAGGCCTCCTACAAACTGACATCAGGCACCTGGGCAGCTGACTTTATTTACCCCTGGAAACAGGCCATCCTTTGTGCCCAACTCCCTCTGCCGGGCACCTGGCCTCGGCCACGTACAATCCCGAACGGAACAGGATTTCTTCCCGATGCAAGCTTCCACAAGCTGGAAGACTGGCTTCCCATAGAGGACCAAAGGCCTCCTACAAACTGACATCAGGACCTTGGGCAGCTGACTTTACTTTCTTCATGAAACAGGCCATCCTTTGTGCCCAACTCCCGCTGCTGGGCACCTGGCCTCGCCCACCTACAATCCCGAACGGAACAGGATTTCTTTCAGATGCAAGCTGCCACAAACTGGAAGCCGGGCTTCCCTTGGAGGGCCAAAGGCCTCCTACAAACTGACATCAGGCACCTGGGCAGCTGACTTTACTTTCCTTAAGAACGGGCCATCATTTGTGCCCAACTCCCTCTGCCGGGCACCTGGCCTTGGCCACCTACAATCCCGAACGGCACAGGATTTCTTCCAGATGCAAGCTGCCACAAACTGCAAACCTGTCTTCCCTTGGAGGGCCAAAGGCCTCCTACAAACTGACATCAGGCACCTGGGCAGCTGACTTTACTTACCCGTGGAAACAGCCCATTCTTTGTGCCCAACACCCTCTGCCGGCACCAGGCCTCGGCCACCTACAATCCCGAACGGAATAGGATTTCTTCCAGATGCAAGCTGCCACAAGCAGGATACCTGGCTTCCCATGGAGGGCCAAAGGCCTCCTACAAACTTACATCAGGCCCCTGGGGAGCTGACTTTACTTACCCCTGGAAACAGGACATGTTTTTTGCCCAACTCCCTCTGCCGGGCACCTGGCTTAGGCCACCTACAATCCCGAACGGAACAGCATTTCTTCCAGATGCAAGCTGCCACAGGCAGGAAGCCTGGCTTCTTATGGAGGGCCAAAGGCCTCCTACAAACTGACATCAGGCACCTGGGCAGCTGACCTTACTTACCCCTGGAAACAGCCCATCCTTGTGCCCAACTCCCTCAGCCTGGCACCCATCTCCGGACACCTAAAATCCCAAACGGAACAGCATTTCTTCCCGATGCAAGCTGCCACAAGCAGGAAGCCTGGCTTCTCCTGGATGGCCAAAGGCCTCCTACAAGCTGACATCAGGCACCTGGGCACCTGACTTTACTTACCCCTGGAAACAGCCCATCCTTTGTGCCCAACTCCCCCTGCCAGGCACCTGGCCTCGGCCACCTACAATCCCGAACCAAACAGGAGTTCTTCCAGATGCAAGCTGCCACAAGCTGGAAACGTGGCTTCACTTGGAGGGTCAAAGGCCTCCTACAAACTGACATCAGGCACCTGGGCAGCTGACTTTATTTACCCCTGGAAACAGGCCATCCTTTGTGCCCAACTCCCTCTGCCGGGCACACAGCTCCGGCCACCTACAATCCCGAACGGAACAGGATTTCTTCCCGATGCAAGCTTCCACTAGCTGGAAGCCTGGCTTCCCATGGAGGACCAAAGGCCTCCTACAAACTGACATCAGGCACTTGGGCAGCTGACTTTACTTTCTTCATGAAACAGGCCATCCTTTGTGCCCAACTCCCGCTGCTGGGCACCTGGCCTCAGCCACCTACAATCCCGAACGGAACAGGATTTCTTTCAGATGCAAGCTGCCACAAACTGGAAGCCTGGCTTCCCTTGGAGGGCCAAAGGCCTCCTACAAACTGACATCAGGCACCTGGGCAGCTGACTTTACTTACCCTGGGAAACAGGCCATCCTTTGTGCCCAACTCCTTCTGCCGGGCACCTGGCCTCGGCCACCTACAATCCCGAACGGAACAGGATTATTTCCAGATTCAAGCTGCCACAAACTGGAAGACAAGCTTCCCTTGGAGGGCCAAAGGCCTCCTACAAACTGACATCAGGCACCTGGGCAGCTGACTTTACTTACCCCTGGAAACAGACCATCCTTTGTGCCCAACTCCCTCTGCCGGGCCCACAGCTTTGGCCACCTACAATCCTGAACGGAACAGGAGTTCTTCCAGATGCAAGTTGCCACAAGCTGGAAATGTGGCTTCACATGGAGGGCCAAAGGCCTCCTACAAACTGACATCAGGCACCTGGGCAGCTGACTTTACTTTCCTTAAGAACGGGCCATCATTTGTGCCCAACTCCCTCTGCCGGGCAACTGGCCTTGGCCACCTACAATCCCGAACGGAACAGGATTTCTTCCAGATGCAAGCTGCCACAAACTGGAAACCTGTCTTCCCTTGGAGGGCCAAAGACCTCCTACAAACTGACATCAGGCACCTGGGCAGCTGACTTTACTTACCATTTGAAACAGGCCATCCTTTGTGCCCAACTCCCTCTGCCGGGCACCCTGCTCCGGCCACCTACAATCCCGAACGGAACAGCATTTCTTCCAGATGCAAGCTGCCACAAACTGGAAGACTAGCTTCCCTTGGAGGGCCAAAGGCCTCCTACAAACTGACATCAGGCTCCTGGGCAGCTGACTTTACTTACCCCTGGAAACAGGTCATCCTTTGTTCTCAATTCCCCCAGCCGGGCACCTAGCTCCGGCCACCTACAATCCCGAACGGAACAGGAGTTTTTCCAGATGCAAGCTGCCACAAGCAGGAAGCCTGGCTTCACATGGAGGGCCAAAGGCCTCCTACAAACTGACATCAGGCACCTGGGCAGCTGACTTTACTTACCCCTGGAAACAGCCCATCCTTTGTGCCCAACTCCCTCTGCCGGACACCAGGCCTCGGCCACCTACAATCCTGAACGGAACAGGATTTCTTCCAGATGCAAGCTGCCACAAGCAGGAAGCCTGGCTTCCCATGGAGGGCCAAAGGCCTCCTACAAACTGACATCAGGCACCTGGGCAGCTGACTTTACTTACCCCTCTAAACAGGACATCCTTTGAGCCCAACTCCCTCAGCCGGGCACCTGGCCTCGGCCACCTACAATCCCGAACGAAACAGCATTTCTTCCAGATGCAAGCTGCCACAAGCTGGAAGACTAGCTTCCCTTGGAGGGCCAAAGGCCTCCTACAAACTGACATCAGGCACCTGGGCAGCTGACTTTACTTACCCCTGGAAACAGGCCATCCTTTGTGCCCAACTCCCTCTGCCGGGCACCAGGCCTCGCCCACCTACAATCCTGAACGGAACAGGATTTCTTCCAGATGCAAGCTGCCACAAACTGGAAGCCTGTCATCCCTTGGAGGGCCAAAGGCCTCCTACAAACTGACATCAGGCACCTGGGCAGCTGACCTTACTTACCCCTTGAAACCAGCCATCATTTGTGCCCAACTACCTCTGCCGGGCACCTGGCCTCGGCCACCTACAATCCCGAACGGAACAGGATTTCTTCCAGATGCAAGCTGCCACAAGCAGGAAACCTGGCTTCCCATGGAGGGCCAAAGGCCTCCTACAAACTGACATCAGGCACGTGGGCAGCTGACTTTACTTACCCCTGGAAACAGCCCATCCTTTGTGCCCAACTCCCTCTGCCGGGCACCTGGCCTCGGCCACCTACAATCCCGAACGGAACACGATTTCTTCCAGATGCAAGCTGCCACAAACTGGAAGACAAGCTTCCCTTGGAGGGCCAAAGGCCTCCTACAAACTGACATCAGGCACCTGGGCAGCTGACTTTACTTACCCCTGGAAACAGCCCATCCTTTGTGCCCAACTCCCTCTGCCGGGCACCAGGCCTCGCCCACCTACAATCCCGAACGGAACAGGATTTCTTCCAGATGCAAGCTGCCACAAACTGGAAGCCTGTCATCCCTTGGAGGGCCAAAGGCCTCCTACAAACTGACATCAGGCACCTGGGCAGCTGACCTTACTTACCCCTGGAAACCAGCCATCATTTGTGCCCAACTCCCTCTGCCGGGCACCTGGCCTCGGCCACCTACAATCCCGAACGGAACAGGATTTCTTCCAGATGCAAGCTGCCACAAGCAGTAAACCTGGCTTCACATGGAGGGCCAAAGGCCTCCTACAAACTGACATCAGGCACCTGGGCAGCTGACTTTACTTACTCCTGGAAACAGCCCATCCTTTGTGCCCAACTCCCTCTGCCGGGCACCAGGCCTCGGCCACCTACAATCCTGAACGGAACACGATTTCTTCCAGATGCAAGCTGCCACAAGCAGGACGCCTGGCTTCCCATGGAGGGCCAAAGGCCTCCTACAAACTGACATCAGGCACCTGGGCAGCTGACCTTACTTACCCCTGGAAACCAGCCATCATTTGTGCCCAACTCCCTCTGCCGGGCACCTGGCCTCGGCCACCTACAATCCCGAACGGAACAGGATTTCTTCCAGATGCAAGCTGCCACAAGCAGTAAACCTGGCTTCACATGGAGGGCCAAAGGCCTCCTACAAACTGACATCAGGCACCTGGGCAGCTGACTTTACTTACTCCTGGAAACAGCCCATCCTTTGTGCCCAACTCCCTCTGCCGGGCACCAGGCCTCGGCCACCTACAATCCTGAACGGAACACGATTTCTTCCAGATGCAAGCTGCCACAAGCAGGACGCCTGGCTTCCCATGGAGGGCCAAAGTCCTCCTACAAACTGACATCAGGCACCTGGGCATCGGACTTTACTTACCCCTGGAAACAGCCCATCCTTTGTGCCCAACTCCCTCTGCCGGGCATCTGGCCTCGGCCACCTACAATCCCGAACGGAACAGGATTTCTTCCAGATGCAAGCTGCCACAAACTGGAAGACAAGCTTCCCTTGGAGGGCCAAAGGCCTCCTACAAACTGACATCAGGCACCTGGGCAGCTGACTTTACTTACCCCTGGAAACAGCCCATCCTTTGTGCCCAACTCCTTCTGCCGGGCACCAGGCCTCGCCCAACTACAATCCCGAACAAAACAGGATTTCTTCCAGATGCAAGCTGCCACAAACTGGAAGACAAGCTTCCCTTGGAGGGCCAAAGGCCTCCTACAAACTGACATCAGGCACCTGGGCAGCTGACTTTACTTACCCCTGGAAACAGCCCATCATTTGTGCCCAACTCCCTCTGCCGGGCACCAGGCCTCGCCCACCTACAATCCCGAACGGAACAGGATTTCTTCCAGATGCAAGCTGCCACAAACTGGAAGACTTGCTTCCGTTGGAGGGCCAAAGGTCACCTACAAACTGACATCAGGCACCTGGGCAGCTGACTTTACTTACCCCTGGAAACAGGTCATGCTTTGTTCCCAATTCCCCCAGCCGGGCACCAGGCTCCGGCCACCTACAATCCAGAACGAAACAGGATTTCTTCCAGATGCAAGCTGCCACAAGCAGGAAGCCTGGCTTCCCATGGAGGGCCAAAGGCCTCCTACAAACTGACATCAGGCACCTGGGCAGCTGACTTTACTTACCCCTGGAAACAGGACATCGTTTGTGCACAACTCCCTCTGCCGGTCACCTGGCCTCGGCCACCTACAATCCCGAACGGAACAGGATTTCTTCCAGATGCAAGCTGCCTTTAACAGGAAGACTAGCTTCCCTTGGAGGGCCAAAGTCCTCCTATAAACTGACATCAGGCATTTGGGCAGCTGACTTAACTTACCCCTGGAAACAGCCCATCATTTGTGCCCAACTCCCTCTGCCAAGCACCAGGCCTTGCCCACCTACAATCCCGAACGGAACAGGATTTCTTCCAGATGCAAGCTGCCACAAACTGGAAGACAAGCTTCCCTTGGAGGGCCAAAGGCCTCCTACAAACTGACATCAGGCACCTGGGCAGCTGACTTTACTTACCCCTGGAAACAGCCCATCCTTTGTGCCCAACTCCCTCTGCCGGGCACCAGGCCTCGCCCACCTACAATCCCGAACGGAACAGGATTTCTTCCAGATGCAAGCTGCCACAAACTGGAAGCCTGGCTTCCCTTGGAGGGCCAAAGGCCTCCTACAAACTGACATCAGGCACCTGGGCAGCTGACTTTACTTACCCCTGGAAACAGCCCATCCTTTGTGCCCAACTCCCTCTGCCGGGCACCAGGCCTCGCCCACCTACAATCCCGAACGGAACAGGATTTCTTCCAGATGCAAGCTGCCACAAACTGGAAACCTGGATTCCCTTGGAGGGCCAAAGGCCTCCTACAAACTGACATCAGGCACCTGGGCAGCTGACTTTACTTACCCCTGGAAACAGCCCATCCTTTGTGCCCAACTCCCTCTGCCGGGCACCAGGCCTCGGCCACCTACAATCCTGAACGGAACAGGATTTCTTCCAGATGCAAGCTGCCACAAGCAGGAAGCCTGGCTTCCCATGGAGGGCCAAAGGCCTCCTACAAACTGACATCAGGCACCTGGGCAGCTGACTTTACTTACCCCTCTAAACTGGACATCCTTTGTGCCCAACTCCCTCTGCCGGGCACCTGGCCTCGGCCACCTACAATCCCGAACGGAGCAGGATTTCTTCCCGATGCATGCTGCCACAAGCTGGAAGACTGGTTTCCAATGGAGGACCAAAGGCCTCCTACAAACTGACATCAGGCACCTGGGCAGCTGACTTTACTTACTCCTGGAAACAGCCCATCCTTTGTGCCCAACTCCCTCTGCCGGACACCAGGCCTCGGCCACCTACAATCCTGAACGGAACAGGATTTCTTCCAGATGCAAGCTGCCACAAGCAGGAAGCCTGGCTTCCCATGGAGGGCCAAAGGCCTCCTACAAACTGACATCAGGCACCTGGGCAGCTGACTTTACTTACCCCTCTAAACAGGACATCCTTTGAGCCCAACTCCCTCAGCCGGGCACCTGGCCTCGGCCACCTACAATCCCGAACGGAGCAGGATTTCTTCCAGATGCAAGCTGCCACAAGCTGGAAGACTAGCTTCCCTTGGAGGGCCAAAGGCCTCCTACAAACTGCCATCAGGCACCTGGGCAGCTGACCTTACTTACCCCTGGAAACCAGCCATCATTTGTGCCCAACTACCTCTGCCGGGCACCTGGCCTCGGCCACCTACAATCCCGAACGGAACAGGAGTTCTTCCAGATGCAAGCTGCCACAAGCTGGAAACGTGGCTTCACTTGGAGGGTCAAAGGCCTCCTACAAACTGACATCAGGCACCTGGGCAGCTGACTTTATTTACCCCTGGAAACAGGCCATCATTTGTGCCCAACTCCCTCTGCCGGGCACACAGCTCCGGCCACCTACAATCCCGAACGGAACAGGATTTCTTCCCGATGCAAGCTTCCACTAGCTGGAAGCCTGGCTTCCCATGGAGGACCAAAGGCCTCCTACAAACTGACATCAGGCACTTGGGCAGCTGACTTTACTTTCTTCATGAAACAGGCCATCCTTTGTGCCCAACTCCCGCTGCTGGGCACCTGGCCTCAGCCACCTACAATCCCGAACGGAACAGGATTTCTTTCAGATGCAAGCTGCCTTGAACAGGAAGCCTGGCTTCCCTTGGAGGGCCAAAGGCCTCCTACAAACTGACATCAGGCACCTGGGCAGCTGACTTTACTTACCCCTGGAAACAGGCCATCCTTTGTGCCCAACTCCTTCTGCCGGGCACCTGGCCTCGGCCACCTACAATCCCGAACGGAACAGGATTATTTCCAGATTCAAGCTGCCACAAACTGGAAGACAAGCTTCCCTTGGAGGGCCAAAGGCCTCCTACAAACTGACATCAGGCACCTGGGCAGCTGACTTTACTTACCCCTGGAAACAGACCATCCTTTGTGCCCAACTCCCTCTGCCGGGCCCACAGCTTTGGCCACCTACAATCCTGAACGGAACAGGAGTTCTTCCAGATGCAAGTTGCCACAAGCTGGAAATGTGGCTTCACATGGAGGGCCAAAGGCCTCCTACAAACTGACATCAGGCACCTGGGCAGCTGACTTTACTTACCCCTGGAAACAGCCCATCCTTTGTGCCCAACTCCCTCTGCCGGGCACCAGGCCTCGCCCACCTACAATCCCGAACGGAACAGGATTTCTTCCAGATGCAAGCTGCCACAAACTGGAAGCCTGTCATCCCTTGGAGGGCCAAAGGCCTCCTACAAACTGACATCAGGCACCTGGGCAGCTGACCTTACTTACCCCTGGAAACCAGCCATCATTTGTGCCCAACTCCCTCTGCCGGGCACCTGGCCTCGGCCACCTACAATCCCGAACGGAACAGGATTTCTTCCAGATGCAAGCTGCCACAAGCAGTAAACCTGGCTTCACATGGAGGGCCAAAGGCCTCCTACAAACTGACATCAGGCACCTGGGCAGCTGACTTTACTTACTCCTGGAAACAGCCCATCCTTTGTGCCCAACTCCCTCTGCCGGGCACCAGGCCTCGGCCACCTACAATCCTGAACGGAACACGATTTCTTCCAGATGCAAGCTGCCACAAGCAGGACGCCTGGCTTCCCATGGAGGGCCAAAGGCCTCCTACAAACTGACATCAGGCACCTGGGCAGCTGACCTTACTTACCCCTGGAAACCAGCCATCATTTGTGCCCAACTCCCTCTGCCGGGCACCTGGCCTCGGCCACCTACAATCCCGAACGGAACAGGATTTCTTCCAGATGCAAGCTGCCACAAGCAGTAAACCTGGCTTCACATGGAGGGCCAAAGGCCTCCTACAAACTGACATCAGGCACCTGGGCAGCTGACTTTACTTACTCCTGGAAACAGCCCATCCTTTGTGCCCAACTCCCTCTGCCGGGCACCAGGCCTCGGCCACCTACAATCCTGAACGGAACACGATTTCTTCCAGATGCAAGCTGCCACAAGCAGGACGCCTGGCTTCCCATGGAGGGCCAAAGTCCTCCTACAAACTGACATCAGGCACCTGGGCATCGGACTTTACTTACCCCTGGAAACAGCCCATCCTTTGTGCCCAACTCCCTCTGCCGGGCATCTGGCCTCGGCCACCTACAATCCCGAACGGAACAGGATTTCTTCCAGATGCAAGCTGCCACAAACTGGAAGACAAGCTTCCCTTGGTGGGCCAAAGGCCTCCTACAAACTGACATCAGGCACCTGGGCAGCTGACTTTACTTACCCCTGGAAACAGCCCATCCTTTGTGCCCAACTCCTTCTGCCGGGCACCAGGCCTCGCCCAACTACAATCCCGAACAAAACAGGATTTCTTCCAGATGCAAGCTGCCACAAACTGGAAGACAAGCTTCCCTTGGAGGGCCAAAGGCCTCCTACAAACTGACATCAGGCACCTGGGCAGCTGACTTTACTTACCCCTGGAAACAGACCATCCTTTGTGCCCAACTCCCTCTGCCGGGCCCACAGCTTTGGCCACCTACAATCCTGAACGGAACAGGAGTTCTTCCAGATGCAAGTTGCCACAAGCTGGAAATGTGGCTTCACATGGAGGGCCAAAGGCCTCCTACAAACTGACATCAGGCACCTGGGCAGCTGACTTTACTTTCCTTAAGAACGGGCCATCATTTGTGCCCAACTCCCTCTGCCGGGCAACTGGCCTTGGCCACCTACAATCCCGAACGGAACAGGATTTCTTCCAGATGCAAGCTGCCACAAACTGGAAACCTGTCTTCCCTTGGAGGGCCAAAGGCCTCCTACAAACTGACATCAGGCACCTGGGCAGCTGACTTTACTTACCATTGGAAACAGGCCATCCTTTGTGCCCAACTCCCTCTGCCGGGCACCCTGCTCCGGCCACCTACAATCCCGAACGGAACAGCATTTCTTCCAGATGCAAGCTGCCACAAACTGGAAGACTAGCTTCCCTTGGAGGGCCAAAGGCCTCCTACAAACTGACATCAGGCACCTGGGCAGCTGACTTTACTTACCCCTGGAAACAGGTCATCCTTTGTTCCCAATTCCCCCAGCCGGGCACCTAGCTCCGGCCACCTACAATCCCGAACGGAACAGGAGTTTTTCCAGATGCAAGCTGCCACAAGCAGGAAGCCTGGCTTCACATGGAGGGCCAAAGGCCTCCTACAAACTGACATCAGGCACCTGGGCAGCTGACTTTACTTACCCCTGGAAACAGGACATCGTTTGTGCACAACTCCCTCTGCCGGGCACCAGGCCTCGGCCACCTACAATCCTGAACGGAACAGGATTTCTTCCAGATGCAAGCTGCCTTTTACAGGAAGACTAGCTTCTTTTGGAGGGCCAAAGGCCTCCTATAAACTGACATCAGGCATTTGGGCAGCTGACTTAACTTACTCCTGGAAACAGCCCATCCTTTGTTCCCCACTCCCTCTGCCGGGCACTAGGCCTCGGCCACCTACAATCCTGAACGGAACACGATTTCTTCCAGATGCAAGCTGCCACAAGCAGGACGCCTGGCTTCCCATGGAGGGCCAAAGGCCTCCTACAAACTGACATCAGGCACGTGGGCAGCTGACTTTACTTACCCCTGGAAACAGCCCATCCTTTGTGCCCAACTCCCTCTGCCGGGCACCTGGCCTCGGCCACCTACAATCCCGAACGGAACAGGATTTCTTCCAGATGCAAGCTGCCACAAACTGGAAGACAAGCTTCCCTTGGAGGGACAAAGGCCTCCTACAAACTGACATCAGGATCCTGGGAAGCTGACTTTACTTACCCCTGGAAACAGCCCATCCTTTGTGCCCAACTCCCTCTGCCGGGCACCAGGCCTCGCCCACCTACAATCCCGAACGGAACAGGATTTCTTCCAGATGCAAGCTGCCACAAACTGGAAGATAAGCTTCCCTTGGAGGGCCAAAGGCCTCCTACAAACTGACATCAGGCACATGGGCAGCTGACTTTACTTACCCCTGGAAACAGGCCATCCTTTGTGCCCAACTCCCTCTGCCGGGCACCAGGCCTCGTCCACCTACAATCCCGAACGGAGCAGGATTTCTTCCAGATGCAAGCTGCCACAAACTGGAAGACAAGCTTCCCTTGGAGGGACAAAGGCCTCCTACAAACTGTCATCAGGCACCTGGGCAGCTGACTTTACTTACCCCTGGAAACAGGCCATCCTTTGTGCCCAACTCCCTCTGCCGGGCCCACAGCTTTGGCAACCTACAATCCCGAACAAAACAGGAGTTCTTCCAGATGCAAGCTGCCACAAGCTGGAAATGTGGCTTCACTTGGAGGGCCAAAGGCCTCCTACAAACTGACATCAGGCACCTGGGCAGCTGACTTTACTTTCCTCATGAAACAGGCCATCATTTGTGCCCAACTCCCTCTGCCAAGCACCAGGCCTCGGCCACCTACAATCCCGAACGGAACAGGATTTCTTCCAGATGCAAGCTGCCACAAACTGGAAGCCTGGCTTCCCTTGGAGGGCCAAAGGCCTCCTATAAACTGACATCAGGCACCTGGGCAGCTGACTTTACTTACCCCTGGAAACAGCCCATCCTTTGTGCCCAACTCCCTCTGCCGGGCACCTGGCCTCGGCCACCTACAATCCCGAACGGAGCAGGATTTCTTCCCGATGCATGCTGCCACAAGCTGGAAGACTGGTTTCCAATGGAGGACCAAAGGCCTCCTACAAACTGACATCAGGCACCTGGGCAGCTGACTTTACTTACTCCTGGAAACAGCCCATCCTTTGTGCCCAACTCCCTCTGCCGGACACCAGGCCTCGGCCACCTACAATCCTGAACGGAACAGGATTTCTTCCAGATGCAAGCTGCCACAAGCAGGAAGCCTGGCTTCCCATGGAGGGCCAAAGGCCTCCTACAAACTGACATCAGGCACCTGGGCAGCTGACTTTACTTACCCCTCTAAACAGGACATCCTTTGAGCCCAACTCCCTCTGCCGGGCACCAGGCCTCGCCCACCTACAATCCCGAACGGAACAGGATTTCTTCCAGATGCAAGCTGCCACAAACTGGAAGCCTGTCATCCCTTGGAGGGCCAAAGGCCTCCTACAAACTGACATCAGGCACCTGGGCAGCTGACCTTACTTACCCCTGGAAACCAGCCATCATTTGTGCCCAACTCCCTCTGCCGGGCACCTGGCCTCGGCCACCTACAATCCTGAACGGAACAGGATTTCTTCCAGATGCAAGCTGCCACAAGCAGTAAACCTGGCTTCACATGGAGGGCCAAAGGCCTCCTACAAACTGACATCAGGCACCTGGGCAGCTGACTTTACTTACTCCTGGAAACAGCCCATCCTTTGTGCCCAACTCCCTCTGCCGGGCACCAGGCCTCGGCCACCTACAATCCCGAACGGAACACGATTTCTTCCAGATGCAAGCTGCCACAAGCAGGACGCCTGGCTTCCCATGGAGGGCCAAATTCCTCCTACAAACTGACATCAGGCACCTGGGCAGCTGACCTTACTTACCCCTGGAAACAGCCCATCCTTTGTGCCCAACTCCCTCTGCCGGGCACCTGGCCTCGGCCACCTACAATCCCGAACGGAACAGGATTTCTTCCAGATGCAAGCTGCCACAAACTGGAAGACAAGCTTCCCTTGGAGGGCCAAAGGCCTCCTACAAACTGACATCAGGCACCTGGGCAGCTGACTTTACTTACCCCTGGAAACAGCCCATCCTTTGTGCCCAACTCCCTCTGCCGGGCACCAGGCCTCGCCCAACTACAATCCCGAACAAAACAGGATTTCTTCCAGATGCAAGCTGCCACAAACTGGAAGACAAGCTTCCCTTGGAGGGCCAAAGGCCTCCTACAAACTGACATCAGGCACCTGGGCAGCTGACTTTACTTACCCCTGGAAACAGCCCATCCTTTGTGCCCAACTCCCTCTGCCGGGCACCAGGCCTCGTCCACCTGCAATCCCGAACGGAACAGGATTTCTTCCAGATGCAAGCTGCCACAAACTGGAAGACAAGCTTCCCTTGGAGGGACAAAGGCCTCCTACAAACTGTCATCAGGCACCTGGGCAGCTGACTTTACTTACCCCTGGAAACAGCCCATCATTTGTGCCCAACTCCCTCTGCCGGGCACCTGGCCTCGCCCACCTACAATCCCGAACGGAACAGGATTTCTTCCAGATGCAAGCTGCCACAAACTGGAAGACTTGCTTCCGTTGGAGGGCCAAAGGTCACCTACAAACTGACATCAGGCACCTGGGCAGCTGACTTTACTTACCCCTGGAAACAGGTCATGCTTTGTTCCCAATTCCCCCAGCCGGGCACCAGGCTCCGGCCACCTACAATCCAGAACGAAACAGGATTTCTTCCAGATGCAAGCTGCCTTTAACAGGAAGACAAGCTTCCCTTGGAGGGCCAAAGTCCTCCTATAAACTGACATCAGGCATTTGGGCAGCTGACTTAACTTACCCCTGGAAACAGCCCATCATTTGTGCCCAACTCCCTCTGCCAAGCACCAGGCCTTGCCCACCTACAATCCCGAACGGAACAGGATTTCTTCCAGATGCAAGCTGCCACAAACTGGAAGACAAGCTTCCCTTGGAGGGCCAAAGGCCTCCTACAAACTGACATCAGGCACCTGGGCAGCTGACTTTACTTACCCCTGGAAACAGCCCATCCTTTGTGCCCAACTCCCTCTGCCGGGCACCAGGCCTCGCCCACCTACAATCCCGAACGGAACAGGATTTCTTCCAGATGCAAGCTGCCACAAACTGGAAGACAAGCTTCCCTTGGAGGGCCAAAGGCCTCCTACAAACTGACATCAGGCACCTGGGCAGCTGACTTTACTTACCCCTGGAAACAGCCCATCCTTTGTGCCCAACTTCCTCTGCCGGGCACTAGGCCTCGGCCACCAACAATCCTGAACGGAACAGGATTTCTTCCAGATGCAAGCTGCCACAAGCAGGAAGCCTGGCTTCCCATGGAGGGCCAAAGGCCTCCTACAAACTGACATCAGGCACGTGGGCAGCTGACTTTACTTACCGCTCTAAACAGGCCATCCTTTGTGCCCAACTCCCTCTGCCGGGCACCTGGCCTTGGCCATCTACAAACCCGAGCCGAACAGGATTTCTTCCCGATGCAAGCTGCCACAAGCTGGAAGACTGGTTTCCCATGGAGGACCAAAGGCCTCCTACAAACTGACATCAGGCACCTGGGCAGCTGACTTTACTTACTCCTGGAAACAGCCCATCCTTTGTGCCCAACTCCCTCTGCTGGGCACCAGGCCTCGGCCACCTACAATCCTGAACGGAACACGATTTCTTCCAGATGCAAGCTGCCACAAGCAGGAAGCCTGGCTTCCCATGGAGGGCCAAAGGCCTCCTAAAAACTGACATCAGGCACGTGGGCAGCTGACTTTACTTACCCCTCTAAACAGGACATCCTTTGAGCCCAACTCCCTCAGCCGGGCACCTGGCCTCGGCCACCTACAATCCCGAACGAAACAGCATTTCATCCAGATGCAAGCTGCCACAAGCAGGAAGACTAGCTTCCCTTGGAGGGCCAAAGGCCTCCTACAAACTGACATCAGGCACCTGGGCAGCTGACTTTACTTACCCCTGGAAACAGGCCATCCTTTGTGCCCAACTCCCTCTTCCGGGCACCAGGCCTCGGCCACCTACAATCCTGAACGGAACAGGATTTCTTCCAGATGCAAGCTGCCACAAACTGGAAGCCTGTCATCCCTTGGAGGGCCAAAGGCCTCCTACAAACTGATATCAGGCACCTGGGCAGCTGACCTTCTTACCCCTGAAACCTGCCATCATTTGTGCCCAACTCCCTCTGCCGGGCACCTGGCCTCGGCCACCTACAATCCCGAACGGAACAGGATTTCTTCCAGATGCAAGCTGCCACAAGCAGTAAACCTGGCTTCCCATGGAGGGCCAAAGGCCTCCTACAAACTGACATCAGGCACCTGGGCAGCTGACTTTACTTACCCCTGGAAACAGCCCATCCTTTGTGCCCAACTCCCTCTGCCGGGCACCAGGCCTCGGCCACCTACAATCCCGAACGGAAAAGGATTTCTTCCAGATGCAAGCTGCCACAAACTGGAAGACAAGCTTCCCTTGGAGGGCCAAAGGCCTCCTACAAACTGACATCAGGCACCTGGGCAGCTGACTTTACTTACCCCTGGAAACAGCCCATCCTTTGTGCCCAACTCCCTCTGCCGGGCACCAGGCCTCGCCCACCTACAATCCCGAACGGAACAGGATTTCTTCCAGATGCAAGCTGCCACAAACTGGAAGACAAGCTTCCCTTGGAGGGCCAAAGGCCTCCTACAAACTGACATCAGGCACCTGGGCAGCTGACTTTACTTACCCCTGGAAACAGGCCATCCTTTGTGCCCAACTCCCTCTGCCGGGCACCAGGCCTCGGCCACCTACAATCCTGAACGGAACAGGATTTCTTCCAGATGCAAGGTGCCACAAGCAGGAAGCCTGGCTTCCCATGGAGGGCCAAAGGCCTCCTACAAACTGACATCAGGCACGTGGGCAGCTGACTTTACTTACCCCTCTAAACAGGACATCCTTTGTGCCCAACTTCCTCTGCCGGGCACCTGGCCTCGGCCACCTACAATCCCGAACGAAACAGCATTTCTTCCAGATGCATGCTGCCACAAGCTGGAAGACTAGCTTCCCTTGGAGGGCCAAAGGCCTCCTACAAACTGACATCAGGCACCTGGGCAGCTGACTTTACTTACCCCTGGAAACAGGCCATCCTTTGTGCCTAACTCCGTCAGCTGGGCACCCAGCTCCGGCCACCTACAATCCCGAACGAAACAGGATTTCTTCCAGATGCAAACTACCTTGAACAGGAAGACAAGCTTCCCTTGGAGGGCCAAAGGCCTCCTACTAACTGACATCAGGCACCTGGGCAGCTGACTTTACTTACCCCTGGAAACAGCCCATCCTTTGTGCCCAACTCCCTCGGCCGGGCCCACAGCTTTGGCCACCTACAATCCCGAACGGAACAGGAGTTCTTCCAGATGCAAGCTGCCACAAGCTGGAAATATGGCTTCACTTGGAGGGCCAAAGGCCTCCTACAAACTGACATCAGGCACCTGGGCAGCTGACTTTACTTTCCTAAAGAAATAGCCATCATTTGTGCCCAACTCCCTCTGCCGGGCACCAGGCCTCGCCCACCTACAATCCCGAACGGAACAGGATTTCTTCCAGATGCAAGCTGCCACAAACTGGAAGACAAGCTTCCCTTGGAGGGCCAAAGGCCTCCTACAAACTGACATCAGGCACCTGGGCAGCTGACTTTACTTACCCCTGGAAACAGCCCATCCTTTGTGCCTAACTCCGTCAGCTGGGCACCCAGCTCCGGCCACCTACAATCCCGAACGAAACAGGATTTCTTCCAGATGCAAACTGCCTTGAACAGGAAGACAAGCTTCCCTTGGAGGGCCAAAGGCCTCCTACAAACTGACATCAGGCACCTGGGCAGCTGACTTTACTTACCCCTGGAAACAGCCCATCCTTTGTGCCCAACTTCTTCTGCCGGGCACCCTGCTCCGGCCACCTACAATCCCGAATGGAACAGCATTTCTTCCAGATCCAAGCTGCCACAAGCTGGAAGACTGGTTTCCCATGGAGGACCAAAGGCCTCCTACAAACTGGCATCAGGCACCTGGGCAGCTGACTTTACTTACCCCTGGAAACAGCCATCCTTTGTGCCCAACTCCCTCTGCCGGGCACCAGGCCTCGGCCACCTGCAATCTCGAACAGATCAGTATTACTTCCCGATGCAAGCTGCCACAAGCTGGAAGCCTGGCTTTCCATGGAGGACCAATAGCCACCTGCAAACTGACATCAGGCACCTGGGCAGCTGACTTTACTTACCCCTGGAAACAGCCCAGCCTTTGTGTCCAACTCCCTCATCCGGGCACCCAGCTCCGGCCAGCTACAATCCCGAACGGAACAGGATTTCTTCCAGATGCAAGCTGCCACAAGCAGGAAGCCTGGCTTCCCATGGAGGGCCAAAGGCCTCCTAAAAACTGACATCAGGCACCTGGGCAGCTGACTTTACTTACCCCTGGAAACAGGACATCCTTTGTGCCCAACTCCCTCTGCCGGGCAGATGGCTTCGGCCACCTACAATCCCGAACGGAACCGGAGTTCTTCCAGATGCAAGCTGCCACAAACTGGAAGCCTGTCATCCCTTGGAGGGCCAAAGGCCTCCTACAAACAGACATCAGGCACCTGGGCAGCTGACTTTACTTACCCCTGGAAACAGGCCATCATTTGTGCCCAACACCCTCTGCCGGGCACCCTGCTCCGGCAACCTACAATCCTGAACGGAACAGGATTTCTTCCAGATGCAAGCTGCCTTAAACAGGAAGACGAGCTTCCCTTGGAGGGCCAAAGGCCTCCTACAAACTGACATCAGGCACCTGGGCAGCTGACTTTACTTATCCCTGGAAAAAGGACATCCTTTGTGCCCAACTCCTCTGCCGGGCACCTGGCCTCGGCCACCTACAAACC
The DNA here is from genome assembly GCF_029207755.1 of Chamaea fasciata. Taxonomy (NCBI): domain Eukaryota; kingdom Metazoa; phylum Chordata; class Aves; order Passeriformes; family Sylviidae; genus Chamaea; species Chamaea fasciata. The sequence goes on from NW_027094194.1 coordinate 34,849, forward strand.
CGAACGGAACCGGAGTTCTTCCAGATGCAAGCTGCCACAAGCTGGAAACGCGGCTTCACTTGGAGGGCCAAAGGCCTCCTACAAACTGACATCAGGCACCTGGGCAGCTGACTTTACTTACCCCTGGAAACAGGCCATCCTTTGTGCCCAACTCCCTCTGCCGGGCACCTGGCCTCGGCCACCTACAATCCCGAACGGAACAGGATTTCTTCCAGATGCAAGCTGCGACAAGCTGGAAGACTGGTTTCCCATGGAGGACCAAAGGCCTCCTACAAACTGGCATCAGGCATCTGGGCAGCTGACTTTACTTACCCCTGGAAACAGCCCATCCTTTGTGCCCAGTTCCCTCTGCCGGGCACCAGGTCTCGCCCACCTACAATCCCGAACAGAGCAGGATTTCTTCCAGATGCAAGCTGCCACAAACTGGAAGACAAGCTTCCCTTGGAGGGCCAAAGGCCTCCTACAAACTGACATCAGGCACCTGGGCAGCTGACTTTACTTACCCCTGGAAACAGCCCATCCTTTGTGCCTAACTCCGTCAGCTGGGCACCCAGCTCCGGCCACCTACAATCCCGAACGAAACAGGATTTCTTCCAGATGCAAACTGCCTTGAACAGGAAGACAAGCTTCCCTTGGAGGGCCAAAGGCCTCCTACAAACTGACATCAGGCACCTGGGCAGCTGACTTTACTTACCCCTGGAAACAGCCCATCCTTTGTGCCCAACTTCTTCTGCCGGGCACCCTGCTCCGGCCACCTACAATCCCGAATGGAACAGCATTTCTTCCAGATCCAAGCTGCCACAAGCTGGAAGACTGGTTTCCCATGGAGGACCAAAGGCCTCCTACAAACTGGCATCAGGCACCTGGGCAGCTGACTTTACTTACCCCTGGAAACAGGCCATCCTTTGTGCCCAACTCCCTCTGCCGGGCACCAGGCCTCGGCCACCTGCAATCTCGAACAGATCAGTATTACTTCCCGATGCAAGCTGCCACAAGCTGGAAGCCTGGCTTTCCATGGAGGACCAATAGCCACCTGCAAACTGACATCAGGCACCTGGGCAGCTGACTTTACTTACCCCTGGAAACAGCCCAGCCTTTGTGTCCAACTCCCTCATCCGGGCACCCAGCTCCGGCCAGCTACAATCCCGAACGGAACAGGATTTCTTCCAGATGCAAGCTGCCACAAGCAGGAAGCCTGGCTTCCCATGGAGGGCCAAAGGCCTCCTAAAAACTGACATCAGGCACCTGGGCAGCTGACTTTACTTACCCCTGGAAACAGGACATCCTTTGTGCCCAACTCCCTCTGCCGGGCAGATGGCTTCGGCCACCTACAATCCCGAACGGAACCGGAGTTCTTCCAGATGCAAGCTGCCACAAACTGGAAGCCTGTCATCCCTTGGAGGGCCAAAGGCCTCCTACAAACAGACATCAGGCACCTGGGCAGCTGACTTTACTTACCCCTGGAAACAGGCCATCATTTGTGCCCAACACCCTCTGCCGGGCACCCTGCTCCGGCAACCTACAATCCTGAACGGAACAGGATTTCTTCCAGATGCAAGCTGCCTTAAACAGGAAGACGAGCTTCCCTTGGAGGGCCAAAGGCCTCCTACAAACTGACATCAGGCACCTGGGCAGCTGACTTTACTTATCCCTGGAAAAAGGACATCCTTTGTGCCCAACTCCCTCTGCCGGGCACCTGGCCTCGGCCACCTACAAACCCGAACGGAACCGGAGTTCTTCCAGATGCAAGCTGCCACAAGCTGGAAACGCGGCTTCACTTGGAGGGCCAAAGGCCTCCTACAAACTGACATCAGGCACCTGGGCAGCTGACTTTACTTACCCCTGGAAACAGGCCATCCTTTGTGCCCAACTCCCTCTGCCGGGCACCTGGCCTCGGCCACCTACAATCCCGAACGGAACAGGATTTCTTCCAGATGCAAGCTGCGACAAGCTGGAAGACTGGTTTCCCATGGAGGACCAAAGGCCTCCTACAAACTGGCATCAGGCATCTGGGCAGCTGACTTTACTTACCCCTGGAAACAGCCCATCCTTTGTGCCCAGTTCCCTCTGCCGGGCACCAGGTCTCGCCCACCTACAATCCCGAACGGAACAGGATTGCTTCCAGATGCAAGCTGCCACAAACTGGAAGACAAGCTTCCCTTGGAGGGCCAAAGGCCTCCTACAAACTGACATCAGGCACCTGGGCAGCTGACTTTACTTACCCCTGGAAACAGCCCATCCTTTGTGCCCAACTCCCTCTGCCAAGCACCAGGCCTTGCCCACCTACAATCCCGAACAGAACAGGATTTCTTCCAGATGCAAGCTGCCACAAACTGGAAGACAAGCTTCCCTTGGAGGGCCAAAGGCCTCCTACAAACTGACATCAGGCACCTGGGCAGCTGACTTTACTTACCCCTGGAAACAGGCCATCCTTTGTGCCCAACTCCCTCTGCCGGGCACCAGGCCTCGGCCACCTACAATCCTGAACGGAACAGGATTTCTTCCAGATGCAAGCTGCCACAAACTGGAAGCCTGTCATCCCTTGGAGGGCCAAAGGCCTCCTACAAACTGACATCAGGCACCTGGGCAGCTGACCTTACTTACCCCTGGAAACCAGTCATCATTTGTGCCCAACTCCCTCTGCCGGGCACCTGGCCTCGGCCACCTACAATCCCGAACGGAACAGGATTTCTTCCAGATGCAAGCTGCCACAAGCAGGAAACCTGGCTTCCCATGGAGGGCCAAAGGCCTCCTACAAACTGACATCAGGCACCTGGGCAGCTGACTTTACTTACCCCTGGAAACAGCCCATCCTTTGTGCCCAACTCCCTCTGCCGGGCACCTGGCCTCGGCCACCTAAAATCCCGAACGGAACAGGATTTCTTCCAGATGCAAGCTGCCACAAACTGGAAGACAAGCTTCCCTTGGAGGGCCAAAGGCCTCCTACAAACTGACATCAGGCACCTGGGCTGCTGACTTTACTTACCCCTGGAAACAGCCCATCCTTTGTGCCCAACTCCCTCTGCCGGGCACCAGGCCTCGCCCACCTACAATCCCGAACGGAACAGGATTTCTTCCAGATGCAAGCTGCCACAAACTGGAAGCCTGTCATCCCTTGGAGGGCCAAAGGCTACCTACAAACTGACATCAGGCACCTGGGCAGCTGACCATACTTACCCCTGGAAACCAGCCATCATTTGTGCCCAACTCCCTCTGCCGGGCACCTGGCCTCGGCCACCTACAATCCCGAACGGAACAGGATTTCTTCCAGATGCAAGCTGCCACAAGCAGTAAACCTGGCTTCCCATGGAGGGCCAAAGGCCTCCTACAAACTGACATCAGGCACCTGGGCAGCTGACTTTACTTACCCCTGGAAACAGCCCATCCTTTGTGCCCAACTCCCTCTGCCAAGCACCAGGCTTTGCCCACCTACAATCCCGAACGGAACAGGATTTCTTCCAGATGCAAGCTGCCACAAACTGGAAGACAAGCTTCCCTTGGAGGGCCAAAGGCCTCCTACAAACTGACATCAGGCACCTGGGCAGCTGACTTTACTTACCCCTGGAAGCAGCCCATCATTTTTGTTCAACTCCCTCTGCCGGGCACCAGGCCTCGGCCACCAACAATCCTGAACGGAACAGGATTTCTTCCAGATGCAAGCTGCCACAAGCAGGAAGCCTGGCTTCCCATGGAGGGCCAAAGGCCTCCTACAAACTGACATCAGGCACGTGGGCAGCTGACTTTACTTACCGCTCTAAACAGGCCATCCTTTGTGCCCAACTCCCTCTGCCGGGCACCTGGCCTTGGCCACCTACAAACCCGAGCCGAACAGGATTTCTTCCCGATGCAAGCTGCCACAAGCTGGAAGACTGGTTTCCCATGGAGGACCAAAGGCCTCCTACAAACTGACATCAGGCACCTGGGCAGCTGACTTTACTTACTCCTGGAAACAGCCCATCCTTTGTGCCCAACTCCCTCTGCCGGGCACCAGGCCTCGGCCACCTACAATCCTGAACGGAACACGATTTCTTCCAGATGCAAGCTGCCACAAGCAGGAAGCCTGGCTTCCCATGGAGGGCCAAAGGCCTCCTACAAACTGACATCAGGCACGTGGGCAGCTGACTTTACTTACCCCTCTAAACAGGACATCCTTTGAGCCCAACTCCCTCAGCCGGGCACCTGGCCTCGGCCACCTACAATCCCGAACGAAACAGCATTTCATCCAGATGCAAGCTGCCACAAGCAGGAAGACTAGCTTCCCTTGCAGGGCCAAAGGCCTCCTACAAACTGACATCAGGCACCTGGGCAGCTGACTTTACTTACCCCTGGAAACAGGCCATCCTTTGTGCCCAACTCCCTCTTCCGGGCACCAGGCCTCGGCCACCTACAATCCTGAACGGAACAGGATTTCTTCCAGATGCAAGCTGCCACAAACTGGAAGCCTGTCATCCCTTGGAGGGCCAAAGGCCTCCTACAAACTGATATCAGGCACCTGGGCAGCTGACCTTCTTACCCCTGAAACCAGCCATCATTTGTGCCCAACTCCCTCTGCCGGGCACCTGGCCTCGGCCACCTACAATCCCGAACGGAACAGGATTTCTTCCAGATGCAAGCTGCCACAAGCAGTAAACCTGGCTTCCCATGGAGGGCCAAAGGCCTCCTACAAACTGACATCAGGCACCTGGGCAGCTGACTTTACTTACCCCTGGAAACAGCCCATCCTTTGTGCCCAACTCCCTCTGCCGGGCACCTGGCCTCGGCCACCTACAATCCCGAACGGAAAAGGATTTCTTCCAGATGCAAGCTGCCACAAACTGGAAGACAAGCTTCCCTTGGAGGGCCAAAGGCCTCCTACAAACTGACATCAGGCACCTGGGCAGCTGACTTTACTTACCCCTGGAAACAGCCCATCCTTTGTGCCCAACTCCCTCTGCCGGGCACCAGGCCTCGCCCACCTACAATCCCGAACGGAACAGGATTTCTTCCAGATGCAAGCTGCCACAAACTGGAAGACAAGCTTCCCTTGGAGGGCCAAAGGCCTCCTACAAACTGACATCAGGCACCTGGGCAGCTGACTTTACTTACCCCTGGAAACAGGCCATCCTTTGTGCCCAACTCCCTCTGCCGGGCACCAGGCCTCGGCCACCTACAATCCTGAACGGAACAGGATTTCTTCCAGATGCAAGCTGCCACAAGCAGGAAGCCTGGCTTCCCATGGAGGGCCAAAGGCCTCCTACAAACTGACATCAGGCACGTGGGCAGCTGACTTTACTTACCCCTCTAAACAGGACATCCTTTGTGCCCAACTTCCTCTGCCGGGCACCTGGCCTCGGCCACCTACAATCCCGAACGAAACAGCATTTCTTCCAGATGCATGCTGCCACAAGCTGGAAGACTAGCTTCCCTTGGAGGGCCAAAGGCCTCCTACAAACTGACATCAGGCACCTGGGCAGCTGACTTTACTTACCCCTGGAAACAGGCCATCCTTTGTGCCTAACTCCGTCAGCTGGGCACCCAGCTCCGGCCACCTACAATCCCGAACGAAACAGGATTTCTTCCAGATGCAAACTGCCTTGAACAGGAAGACTAGCTTCCCTTGGAGGGCCAAAGGCCTCCTACTAACTGACATCAGGCACCTGGGCAGCTGACTTTACTTACCCCTGGAAACAGGCCATCCTTTGTGCCCAACTCCCTCGGCCGGGCCCACAGCTTTGGCCACCTACAATCCCGAACGGAACAGGAGTTCTTCCAGATGCAAGCTGCCACAAGCTGGAAATGTGGCTTCACTTGGAGGGCCAAAGGCCTCCTACAAACTGACATCAGGCACCTGGGCAGCTGACTTTACTTTCCTAAAGAAATAGCCATCATTTGTGCCCAACTCCCTCTGCCGGGCACCAGGCCTCGCCCACCTACAATCCCGAACGGAACAGGATTTCTTCCAGATGCAAGCTGCCACAAACTGGAAGACAAGCTTCCCTTGGAGGGCCAAAGGCCTCCTACAAACTGACATCAGGCACCTGGGCAGCTGACTTTACTTACCCCTGGAAACAGCCCATCCTTTGTGCCCAACTTCTTCTGCCAGGCACCCTGCTCCGGCCACCTACAATCCCGAACGGAACAGCATTTCTTCCAGATGCAAGCTGCCACAAGCTGGAAGACTGGTTTCCCATGCAGGACCAAAGGCCTCCTACAAACTGGCATCAGGCACCTGGGCAGCTGACTTTACTTACCCCTGGAAACAGGCCATCCTTTGTGCCCAACTCCCTCTGCCGGGCACCAGGCCTCGGCCACCTGCAATCTCGAACAGATCAGTATTACTTCCCGATGCAAGCTGCCACAAGCTGGAAGCCTGGCTTTCCATGGAGGACCAATAGCCACCTGCAAACTGACATCAGGCACCTGGGCAGCTGACTTTACTTACCCCTGGAAACAGCCCAGCCTTTGTGTCCAACTCCCTCATCCGGGCACCCAGCTCCGGCCAGCTACAATCCCGAACGGAACAGGATTTCTTCCAGATGCAAGCTGCCACAAGCAGGAAGCCTGGCTTCCCATGGAGGGCCAAAGGCCTCCTAAAAACTGACATCAGGCACCTGGGCAGATGACTTTACTTACCCCTGGAAACAGGACATCCTTTGTGCCCAACTCCCTCTGCCGGGCAGATGGCTTCGGCCACCTACAATCCCGAACGGAACCGGAGTTCTTCCAGATGCAAGCTGCCACAAACTGGAAGCCTGTCATCCCTTGGAGGGCCAAAGGCCTCCTACAAACTGACATCAGGCACCTGGGCAGCTGACCTTACTTACCCCTGGAAACCAGCCATCATTTGTGCCCAACTCCCTCTGCCGGGCACCTGGCCTCGGCCACCTACAATCCCGAACGGAACAGGATTTCTTCCAGATGCAAGCTGCCACAAGCAGTAAACCTGGCTTCCCATGGAGGGCCAAAGGCCTCCTACAAACTGACATCAGGCACCTGGGCAGCTGACTTTACTTACCCCTGGAAACAGCCCATCCTTTGTGCCCAACACTCTCTGCCAAGCACCAGGCCTTGCCCACCTACAATCCCGAACGGAACAGGATTTCTTCCAGATGCAAGCTGCCACAAACTGGAAGACAAGCTTCCCTTGGAGGGCCAAAGGCCTCCTACAAACTGACATCAGGCACCTGGGCAGCTGACTTTACTTACCCCTGGAAACAGCCCATCCTTTGTGCCCAACTCCCTCTGCCGGGCACCAGGCCTCGCCCACCTACAATCCCGAACGGAACAGGATTTCTTCCAGATGCAAGCTGCCACAAACTGGAAGACAAGCTTCCCTTGGAGGGCCAAAGGCCTCCTACAAACTGACATCAGGCACCTGGGCAGCTGACTTTACTTACCCCTGGAAACAGCCCATCCTTTGTGCCCAACTTCCTCTGCTGGGCACTAGGCCTCGGCCACCAACAATCCTGAACGGAACAGGATTTCTTCCAGATGCAAGCTGCCACAAGCAGGAAGCCTGGCTTCCCATGGAGGGCCAAAGGCCTCCTACAAACTGACATCAGGCACCTGGGCAGCTGACTTTACTTACCGCTCTAAACAGGCCATCCTTTGTGCCCAACTCCCTCTGCCGGGCACCAGGCCTCGCCCACCTACAATCCCGAACAAAACAGGATTTCTTCCAGATGCAAGCTGCCACAAACTGGAAGACAAGCTTCCCTTGGAGGGCCAAAGGCCTCCTACAAACTGACATCAGGCACCTGGGCAGCTGACTTTACTTACCCCTGGAAACAGGCCATCCTTTGTGCCCAACTCCCTCTGCCGGGCACCAGGCCTCGTCCACCTGCAATCCCGAACGGAGAAGGATTTCTTCCAGATGCAAGCTGCCACAAACTGGAAGACAAGCTTCCCTTGGAGGGACAAAGGCCTCCTACAAACTGTCATCAGGCACCTGGGCAGCTGACTTTACTTACCCCTGGAAACAGGCCATCCTTTGTGCCCAACTCCCTCTGCCGGGCCCGCAGCTTTGGCCACCTACAATCCCGAACAAAACAGGAGTTCTTCCATATGCAAGCTGCCACAAGCTGGAAATGTGGCTTCACTTGGAGGGCCAAAGGCCTCCTACAAACTGACATCAGGCACCTGGGCAGTTGACTTTACTTTCCTAATGAAACAGGCCATCATTTGTGCCCAACTCCCTCTGCCAAGCACCAGGCCTCGGCCACCTACAATCCCGAACGGAACAGGATTTCTTCCAGATGCAAGCTGCCACAAACTGGAAGCCTGGCTTCCCTTGGAGGGCCAAAGGCCTCCTATAAACTGACATCAGGCACCTGGGCAGCTGACTTTACTTACCCCTGGAAACAGCCCATCATTTGTGCCCAACTCCCTCTGCCGGGCACCAGGCCTCGCCCACCTACAATCCCGAACGGAACAGGATTTCTTCCAGATGCAAGCTGCCACAAACTGGAAGACTTGCTTCCGTTGGAGGGCCAAAGGTAACCTACAAACTGACATCAGGCACCTGGGCAGCTGACTTTACTTAGCCCTGGAAACAGGTCATTCTTTGTTCCCAATTCCCCCAGCCGGGCACCTAGCTCCGGCCACCTACAATCCAGAACGAAACAGGATTTCTTCCAGATGCAAGCTGCCACAAGCAGGAAGCCTGGCTTCCCATGGAGGGCCAAAGGCCTCCTACAAACTGACATCAGGCACCTGGGCAGCTGACTTTACTTACCCCTGGAAACAGGACATCGTTTGTGCACAACTCCCTCTGCCGGGCACCTGGCCTCGGCCACCTACAATCCCGAACGGAACAGGATTTCTTCCAGATGCAAGCTGCCTTTAACAGGAAGACTAGCTTCCCATGGAGGGCCAAAGGCCTCCTATAAACTGACATCAGGCATTTGGGCAGCTGACTTAACTTACCCCTGGAAACAGCCCATCATTTGTGCCCAACTCCCTCTGCCAAGCACCAGGCCTTGCCCACCTACAATCCCGAACGGAACAGGATTTCTTCCAGATGCAAGCTGCCACAAACTGGAAGACAAGCTTCCCTTGGAGGGCCAAAGGCCTCCTACAAACTGACATCAGGCACCTGGGCAGCTGACTTTACTTACCCCTGGAAACAGCCCATCCTTTGTGCCCAACTCCCTCTGCCGGGCACCAGGCCTCGGCCACCTACAATCCCGAACGGAACAGGATTTCTTCCAGATGCAAGCTGCCACAAACTGGAAACCTGGCTTCCCTTGGTGGGCCAAAGGCCTCCTACAAACTGACATCAGGCACCTGGGCAGCTGACTTTACTTACTCCTGGAAACAGCCCATCCTTTGTGCCCAACTCCCTCTGCCGGGCACCAGGCCTCGGCCACCTACAATCCTGAACGGAACAGGATTTCTTCCAGATGCAAGCTGCCACAAGCAGGAAGCCTGGCTTCCCATGGAGGGCCAAAGGCCTCCTACAAACTGACATCAGGCACCTGGGCAGCTGACTTTACTTACCCCTCTAAACAGGACATCCTTTGAGCCCAACTCCCTCAGCCGGGCACCTGGCCTCGGCCACCTACAATCCCGAACGAAACAGCATTTCTTCCAGATGCAAGCTGCCACAAGCTGGAAGACTAGCTTCCCTTGGAGGGCCAAAGGCCTCCTACAAACTGACATCAGGCACCTGGGCAGCTGACTTTACTTACCCCTGGAAACAGCCCATCCTTTGTGCCCAACTCCCTCTGCCGGGCACCAGGCCTCGCCCACCTACAATCCCGAACGGAACAGGATTTCTTCCAGATGCAAGCTGCCACAAACTGGAAGACAAGCTTCCCTTGGAGGGCCAAAGGCCTCCTACAAACTGACATCAGGCACCTGGGCAGCTGACTTTACTTACCCCTGGAAACAGCCCATCCTTTGTGCCCAACTTCCTCTGCCGGGCACTAGGCCTCGGCCACCAACAATCCTGAACGGAACAGGATTTCTTCCAGATGCAAGCTGCCACAAGCAGGAAGCCTGGCTTCCCATGGAGGGCCAAAGGCCTCCTACAAACTGACATCAGGCACGTGGGCAGCTGACTTTACTTACCGCTCTAAACAGGCCATCCTTTGTGCCCAACTCCCTCTGCCTGGCACCTGGCCTTGGCCACCTACAAACCCGAGCCGAACAGGATTTCTTCCCGATGCAAGCTGCCACAAGCTGGAAGACTGGTTTCCCATGGAGGACCAAAGGCCTCCTACAAACTGACATCAGGCACCTGGGCAGCTGACTTTACTTACTCCTGGAAACAGCCCATCCTTTGTGCCCAACTCCCTCTGCCGGGCACCAGGCCTCGGCCACCTACAATCCTGAACGGAACACGATTTCTTCCAGATGCAAGCTGCCACAAGCAGGAAGCCTGGCTTCCCATGGAGGGCCAAAGGCCTCCTAAAAACTGACATCAGGCACGTGAGCAGCTGACTTTACTTACCCCTCTAAACAGGACATCCTTTGAGCCCAACTCCCTCAGCCGGGCACCTGGCCTCGGCCACCTACAATCCCGAACGAAACAGCATTTCATCCAGATGCAAGCTGCCACAAGCAGGAAGACTAGCTTCCTTGGAGGGCCAAAGGCCTCCTACAAACTGACATCAGGCACCTGGGCAGCTGACTTTACTTACCCCTGGAAACAGGCCATCCTTTGTGCCCAACTCCCTCTTCCGGGCACCAGGCCTCGGCCACCTACAATCCTGAACGGAACAGGATTTCTTCCAGATGCAAGCTGCCACAAACTGGAAGCCTGTCATCCCTTGGAGGGCCAAAGGCCTCCTACAAACTGATATCAGGCACCTGGGCAGCTGACCTTCTTACCCCTGAAACCTGCCATCATTTGTGCCCAACTCCCTCTGCCGGGCACCTGGCCTCGGCCACCTACAATCCCGAACGGAACAGGATTTCTTCCAGATGCAAGCTGCCACAAGCAGTAAACCTGGCTTCCCATGGAGGGCCAAAGGCCTCCTACAAACTGACATCAGGCACCTGGGCAGCTGACTTTACTTACCCCTGGAAACAGCCCATCGTTTGTGCCCAACTCCCTCTGCCGGGCACCAGGCCTCGCCCACCTACAATCCCGAACGGAAAAGGATTTCTTCCAGATGCAAGCTGCCACAAACTGGAAGACAAGCTTCCCTTGGAGGGCCAAAGGCCTCCTACAAACTGACATCAGGCACCTGGGCAGCTGACTTTACTTACCCCTGGAAACAGCCCATCCTTTGTGCCCAACTCCCTCTGCCGGGCACCAGGCCTCGCCCACCTACAATCCCGAACGGAACAGGATTTCTTCCAGATGCAAGCTGCCACAAACTGGAAGACAAGCTTCCCTTGGAGGGCCAAAGGCCTCCTACAAACTGACATCAGGCACCTGGGCAGCTGACTTTACTTACCCCTGGAAACAGGCCATCCTTTGTGCCCAACTCCCTCTGCCGGGCACCAGGCCTCGGCCACCTACAATCCTGAACGGAGCAGGATTTCTTCCAGATGCAAGCTGCCACAAGCAGGAAGCCTGGCTTCCCATGGAGGGCCAAAGGCCTCCTACAAACTGACATCAGGCACGTGGGCAGCTGACTTTACTTACCCCTCTAAACAGGACATCCTTTGTGCCCAACTTCCTCTGCCGGGCACCTGGCCTCGGCCACCTACAATCCCGAAAGAAACAGCATTTCTTCCAGATGCATGCTGCCACAAGCTGGAAGACTAGCTTCCCTTGGAGGGCCAAAGGCCTCCTACAAACTGACATCAGGCACCTGGGCAGCTGACTTTACTTACCCCTGGAAACAGGCCATTCTTTGTGCCTAACTCCGTCAGCTGGGCACCCAGCTCCGGCCACCTACAATCCCGAACGAAACAGGATTTCTTCCAGATGCAAACTACCTTGAACAGGAAGACAAGCTTCCCTTGGAGGGCCAAAGGCCTCCTACTAACTGACATCAGGCACCTGGGCAGCTGACTTTACTTACCCCTGGAAACAGGCCATCCTTTGTGCCCAACTCCCTCGGCCGGGCCCACAGCTTTGGCCACCTACAATCCCGAACGGAACAGGAGTTCTTCCAGATGCAAGCTGCCACAAGCTGGAAATGTGGCTTCACTTGGAGGGCCAAAGGCCTCCTACAAACTGACATCAGGCACCTGGGCAGCTGACTTTACTTTCCTAAACAAATAGCCATCATTTGTGCCCAACTCCCTCTGCCGGGCACCAGGCCTCGCCCACCTACAATCCCGAACGAAACAGGATTTCTTCCAGATGCAAGCTGCCACAAACTGGAAGACAAGCTTCCCTTGGAGGGCCAAAGGCCTCCTACAAACTGACATCAGGCACGTGGGCAGCTGACTTTACTTACCCCTGGAAACAGCCCATCCTTTGTGCCTAACTCCGTCAGCTGGGCACCCAGCTCCGGCCACCTACAATCCCGAACGAAACAGGATTTCTTCCAGATGCAAACTGCCTTGAACAGGAAGACAAGCTTCCCTTGGAGGGCCAAAGGCCTCCTACAAACTGACATCAGGCACCTGGGCAGCTGACTTTACTTACCCCTGGAAACAGCCCATCCTTTGTGCCCAACTTCTTCTGCCGGGCACCCTGCTCCGGCCACCTACAATCCCGAACGGAACAGCATTTCTTCCAGATCCAAGCTGCCACAAGCTGGAAGACTGGTTTCCCATGGAGGACCAAAGGCCTCCTACAAACTGGCATCAGGCACCTGGGCAGCTGACTTTACTTACCCCTGGAAACAGGCCATCCTTTGTGCCCAACTCCCTCTGCCGGGCACCAGGCCACGGCCACCTGCAATCTCGAACAGATCAGTATTACTTCCCGATGCAAGCTGCCACAAGCTGGAAGCCTGGCTTTCCATGGAGGACCAATAGCCACCTGCAAACTGACATCAGGCACCTGGGCAGCTGACTTTACTTACCCCTGGAAACAGCCCAGCCTTTGTGTCCAACTCCCTCATCCGGGCACCCAGCTCCGGCCAGCTACAATCCCGAACGGAACAGGATTTCTTCCAGATGCAAGCTGCCACAAGCAGGAAGCCTGGCTTCCCATGGAGGGCCAAAGGCCTCCTAAAAACTGACATCAGGCACCTGGGCAGATGACTTTACTTACCCCTGGAAACAGGACATCCTTTGTGCCCAACTCCCTCTGCCGGGCAGATGGCTTCGGCCACCTACAATCCCGAACGGAACCGGAGTTCTTCCAGATGCAAGCTGCCTTAAACAGGAAGACGAGCTTCCCTTGGAGGGCCAAAGGCCTCCTACAAACTGACATCAGGCACCTGGGCAGCTGACTTTACTTATCCCTGGAAAAAGGACATCCTTTGTGCCCAACTCCCTCTGCCGGGCACCTGGCCTCGGCCACCTACAAACCCGAACGGAACCGGAGTTCTTCCAGATGCAAGCTGCCACAAGCTGGAAACGCGGCTTCACTTGGAGGGCCAAAGGCCTCCTACAAACTGACATCAGGCACCTGGGCAGCTGACTTTACTTACCCCTGGAAACAGGCCATCCTTTGTGCCCAACTCCCTCTGCCGGGCACCTGGCGTCGGCCACCTACAATCCCGAACGGAACAGGATTTCTTCCAGATGCAAGCTGCGACAAGCTGGAAGACTGGTTTCCCATGGAGGACCAAAGGCCTCCTACAAACTGGCATCAGGCATCTGGGCAGCTGACTTTACTTACCCCTGGAAACAGCCCATCCTTTGTGCCCAGTTCCCTCTGCCGGGCACCAGGTCTCGCCCACCTACAATCCCGAACGGAACAGGATTGCTTCCAGATGCAAGCTGCCACAAACTGTAAGACAAGCTTCCCTTGGAGGGCCAAAGGCCTCCTACAAACTGACATCAGGCACCTGGGCAGCTGACTTTACTTACCCCTGGAAACAGCCCATCCTTTGTGCCCAACTCCCTCTGCCAAGCACCAGGCCTTGCCCACCTACAATCCCGAACAGAACAGGATTTCTTCCAGATGCAAGCTGCCACAAACTGGAAGACAAGCTTCCCTTGGAGGGCCAAAGGCCTCCTACAAACTGACATCAGGCACCTGGGCAGCTGACTTTACTTACCCCTGGAAACAGGCCATCCTTTGTGCCCAACTCCCTCTGCCGGGCACCAGGCCTCGGCCACCTACAATCCTGAACGGAACAGGATTTCTTCCAGATGCAAGCTGCCACAAACTGGAAGCCTGTCATCCCTTGGAGGGCCAAAGGCCTCCTACAAACTGACATCAGGCACCTGGGCAGCTGACCTTACTTACCCCTGGAAACCAGTCATCATTTGTGCCCAACTCCCTCTGCCGGGCACCTGGCCTCGGCCACCTACAATCCCGAACGGAACAGGATTTCTTCCAGATGCAAGCTGCCACAAGCAGGAAACCTGGCTTCCCATGGAGGGCCAAAGGCCTCCTACAAACTGACATCAGGCACGTGGGCAGCTGACTTTACTTACCCCTGGAAACAGCCCATCCTTTGTGCCCAACTCCCTCTGCCGGGCACCTGGCCTCGGCCACCTAAAATCCCGAACGGAACAGGATTTCTTCCAGATGCAAGCTGCCACAAACTGGAAGACAAGCTTCCCTTGGAGGGCCAAAGGCCTCCTACAAACTGACATCAGGCACCTGGGCAGCTGACTTTACTTACCCCTGGAAACAGCCCATCCTTTGTGCCCAACTCCCTCTGCCGGGCACCAGGCCTCGCCCACCTACAATCCCGAACGGAACAGGATTTCTTCCAGATGCAAGCTGCCACAAACTGGAAGACAAGCTTCCCTTGGAGGGCCAAAGGCCTCCTACAAACTGACATCAGGCACCTGGGCAGCTGACTTTACTTACCCCTGGAAACAGGCCATCCTTTGTGCCCAACTCCCTTTGCCGGGCGCCAGGCCACGGCCACCTACAATCCTGAACGGAACAGGATTTCTTCCAGATGCAAGCTGCCACAAACTGGAAGCCTGTCATCCCTTGGAGGGCCAAAGGCTACCTACAAACTGACATCAGGCACCTGGGCAGCTGACCATACTTACCCCTGGAAACCAGCCATCATTTGTGCCCAACTCCCTCTGCCGGGCACCTGGCCTCGGCCACCTACAATCCCAAACGGAACAGGATTTCTTCCAGATGCAAGCTGCCACAAGCAGTAAACCTGGCTTCCCATGGAGGGCCAAAGGCCTCCTACAAACTGACATCAGGCACCTGGGCAGCTGACTTTACTTACCCCTGGAAACAGCCCATCCTTTGTGCCCAACTCCCTCTGCCAAGCACCAGGCTTTGCCCACCTACAATCCCGAACGGAACAGGATTTCTTCCAGATGCAAGCTGCCACAAACTGGAAGACAAGCTTCCCTTGGAGGGCCAAAGGCCTCCTACAAACTGACATCAGGCACCTGGGCAGCTGACTTTACTTACCCCTGGAAACAGGCCATCCTTTGTGCCCAACTCCCTTTGCCGGGCACCAGGCCACGGCCACCTACAATCCTGAACGGAACAGGATTTCTTCCAGATGCAAGCTGCCACAAACTGGAAGCCTGTCATCCCTTGGAGGGCCAAAGGCTACCTACAAACTGACATCAGGCACCTGGGCAGCTGACCATACTTACCCCTGGAAACCAGCCATCATTTGTGCCCAACTCCCTCTGCCGGGCACCTGGCCTCGGCCACCTACAATCCCAAACGGAACAGGATTTCTTCCAGATGCAAGCTGCCACAAGCAGTAAACCTGGCTTCCCATGGAGGGCCAAAGGCCTCCTACAAACTGACATCAGGCACCTGGGCAGCTGACTTTACTTACCCCTGGAAACAGCCCATCCTTTGTGCCCAACTCCCTCTGCCAAGCACCAGGCTTTGCCCACCTACAATCCCGAACGGAACAGGATTTCTTCCAGATGCAAGCTGCCACAAACTGGAAGACAAGCTTCCCTTGGAGGGCCAAAGGCCTCCTACAAACTGACATCAGGCACCTGGGCAGCTGACTTTACTTACCCCTGGAAACAGCCCATCATTTTTGTCCAACTCCCTCTGCCGGGCACTAGGCCTCGGCCACCAACAATCCTGAACGGAACAGGATTTCTTCCAGATGCAAGCTGCCACAAGCAGGAAGCCTGGCTTCCCATGGAGGGCCAAAGGCCTCCTACAAACTGACATCAGGCACGTGGGCAGCTGACTTTACTTACCGCTCTAAACAGGCCATCCTTTGTGCCCAACTCCCTCTGCCGGGCACCTGGCCTTGGCCACCTACAAACCCGAGCCGAACAGGATTTCTTCCCGATGCAAGCTGCCACAAGCTGGAAGACTGGTTTCCCATGGAGGACCAAAGGCCTCCTACAAACTGACATCAGGCACCTGGGCAGCTGACTTTACTTACTCCTGGAAACAGCCCATCCTTTGTGCCCAACTCCCTCTGCCGGGCACCAGGCCGCGGCCACCTACAATCCTGAACGGAACGCGATTTCTTCCAGATGCAAGCTGCCACAAGCAGGAAGCCTGGCTTCCCATGGAGGGCCAAAGGCCTCCTACAAACTGACATCAGGCACGTGGGCAGCTGACTTTACTTACCCCTCTAAACAGGACATCCTTTGAGCCCAACTCCCTCAGCCGGGCACCTGGCCTCGGCCACCTACAATCCCGAACGAAACAGCATTTCATCCAGATGCAAGCTGCCACAAGCAGGAAGACTAGCTTCCCTTGGAGGGCCAAAGGCCTCCTACAAACTGACATCAGGCACCTGGGCAGCTGACTTTACTTACCCCTGGAAACAGGCCATCCTTTGTGCCCAACTCCCTCTTCCGGGCACCAGGCCTCGGCCACCTACAATCCTGAACGGAACAGGATTTCTTCCAGATGCAAGCTGCCACAAACTGGAAGCCTGTCATCCCTTGGAGGGCCAAAGGCCTCCTACAAACTGATATCAGGCACCTGGGCAGCTGACCTTCTTACCCCTGAAACCAGCCATCATTTGTGCCCAACTCCCTCTGCCGGGCACCTGGCCTCGGCCACCTACAATCCCGAACGGAACAGGATTTCTTCCAGATGCAAGCTGCCACAAGCAGTAAACCTGGCTTCCCATGGAGGGCCAAAGGCCTCCTACAAACTGACATCAGGCACCTGGGCAGCTGACTTTACTTACCCCTGGAAACAGGCCATCCTTTGTGCCCAACTCCCTCTGCCGGGCACCAGGCCTCGGCCACCTACAATCCTGAACGGAACAGGATTTCTTCCAGATGCAAGCTGCCACAAGCAGGAAGCCTGGCTTCCCATGGAGGGCCAAAGGCCTCCTACAAACTGACATCAGGCACGTGGGCAGCTGACTTTACTTACCCCTCTAAACAGGACATCCTTTGTGCCCAACTTCCTCTGCCGGGCACCTGGCCTCGGCCACCTTCAATCCCGAACGAAACAGCATTTCTTCCAGATGCATGCTGCCACAAGCTGGAAGACTAGCTTCCCTTGGAGGGCCAAAGGCCTCCTACAAACTGACATCAGGCACCTGGGCAGCTGACTTTACTTACCCCTGGAAACAGTCCATCATTTGTGCCTAACTCCGTCAGCTGGGCACCCAGCTCCGGCCACCTACAATCCCGAACGAAACAGGATTTCTTCCAGATGCAAACTGCCTTGAACAGGAAGACAAGCTTCCCTTGGAGGGCCAAAGGCCTCCTACTAACTGACATCAGGCACCTGGGCAGCTGACTTTACTTACCCCTGGAAACAGGCCATCCTTTGTGCCCAACTCCCTCGGCCGGGCCCACAGCTTTGGCCACCTACAATCCCGAACGGAACAGGAGTTCTTCCAGATGCAAGCTGCCACAAGCTGGAAATGTGGCTTCACTTGGAGGGCCAAAGGCCTCCTACAAACTGACATCAGGCACCTGGGCAGCTGACTTTACTTTCCTAAAGAAATAGCCATCATTTGTGCCCAACTCCCTCTGCCGGGCACCTGGCCTCGGCCACCTAAAATCCCGAACGGAACACGATTTCTTCCAGATGCAAGCTGCCACAAACTGGAAGACAAGCTTCCCTTGGAGGGCCAAAGGCCTCCTACAAACTGACATCAGGCACCTGGGCAGCTGACTTTACTTACCCCTGGAAACAGCCCATCCTTTGTGCCTAACTCCGTCAGCTGGGCACCTAGCTCCGGCCACCTACAATCCCGAACGAAACAGGATTTCTTCCAGATGCAAACTGCCTTGAACAGGAAGACAAGCTTCCCTTGGAGGGCCAAAGGCCTCCTACAAACTGACATCAGGCACCTGGGCAGCTGACTTTACTTACCCCTGGAAACAGCCCATCCTTTGTGCCCAACTTCTTCTGCCGGGCACCCTGCTCCGGCCACCTACAATCCCGAACGGAACAGCATTTCTTCCAGATGCAAGCTGCCACAAGCTGGAAGACTGGTTTCCCATGCAGGACCAAAGGCCTCCTACAAACTGGCATCAGGCACCTGGGCAGCTGACTTTACTTACCCCTGGAAACAGGCCATCCTTTGTGCCCAACTCCCTCTGCCGGGCACCAGGCCTCGGCCACCTGCAATCTCGAACAGATCAGTATTACTTCCCGATGCAAGCTGCCACAAGCTGGAAGTCTGGCTTTCCATGGAGGACCAATAGCCACCTGCAAACTGACATCAGGCACCTGGGCAGCTGACTTTACTTACCCCTGGAAACAGCCCAGCCTTTGTGTCCAACTCCCTCATCCGGGCACCCAGCTCCGGCCAGCTACAATCCCGAACGGAACAGGATTTCTTCCAGATGCAAGCTGCCACAAGCAGGAAGCCTGGCTTCCCATGGAGGGCCAAAGGCCTCCTAAAAACTGACATCAGGCACCTGGGCAGATGACTTTACTTACCCCTGGAAACAGGACATCCTTTGTGCCCAACTCCCTCTGCCGGGCAGATGGCTTCGGCCACCTACAATCCCGAACGGAACCGGAGTTCTTCCAGATGCAAGCTGCCACAAACTGGAAGCCTGTCATCCCTTGGAGGGCCAAAGGCCTCCTACAAACAGACATCAGGCACCTGGGCAGCTGACTTTACTTACCCCTGGAAACAGGCCATCATTTGTGCCCAACTCCCTCTGCCGGGCACCCTGCTCCGGCAACCTACAATCCTGAACGGAACAGGATTTCTTCCAGATGCAAGCTGCCTTAAACAGGAAGACGAGCTTCCCTTGGAGGGCCAAAGGCCTCCTACAAACTGACATCAGGCACCTGGGCATCGGACTTTACTTACCCCTGGAAACAGCCCATCCTTTGTGCCCAACTCCCTCTGCCGGGCACCTGGCCTCGGCCACCTACAATCCCGAACGGAACAGGATTTCTTCCAGATGCAAGCTGCGACAAGCTGGAAGACTGGTTTCCCAAGGAGGACCAAAGGCCTCCTAAAAACTGGCATCAGGCATCTGGGCAGCTGACTTTACTTACCCCTGGAAACAGCCCATCCTTTGTGCCCAACTCCCTCTGCCGGGCACCAGGTCTCGCCCACCTACAATCCCGAACGGAACAGGATTTCTTCCAGATGCAAGCTGCCACAAACTGGAAACCTGGCTTCCCTTGGAGGGCCAAAGGCCTCCTACAAACTGACATCAGGCACCTGGGCAGCTGACTTTACTTACCCCTGGAAACAGCCCATCCTTTGTGCCCAACTTCCTCTGCCGGGCACCAGGCCTCGGCCACCTACAATCCTGAACGGAACAGGATTTCTTCCAGATGCAAGCTGCCACAAGCAGGAAGCCTGGCTTCCCATGGAGGGCCAAAGGCCTCCTACAAACTGACATCAGGCACGTGGGCAGCTGACTTTACTTACCCCTTTAAACAGGACATCCTTTGTGCCCAACTCCCTCAGCCGGGCACCAGGCCTCGCCCACCTACAATCCCGAACAAAACAGGATTTCTTCCAGATGCAAGCTGCCACAAACTGGAAGACAAGCTTCCCTTGGAGGGCCAAAGGCCTCCTACAAACTGAGATCAGGCACCTGGGCAGCTGACTTTACTTACCCCTGGAAACAGCCCGTCCTTTGTGCCCAACTCCCTCTGCCGGGCACCAGGCCTCGTCCACCTACAATCCCGAACGGAGCAGGATTTCTTCCAGATGCAAGCTGCCACAAACTGGAAGACAAGCTTCCCTTGGAGGGCCAAAGGCCTCCTACAAACTGACATCAGGCACCTGGGCAGCTGACTTTACTTACCCCTGGAAACAGGCCATCCTTTGTGCCCAACTCCCTCTGCCGGGCCCACAGCTTTGGCCACCTACAATCCCGAACAAAACAGGAGTTCTTCCAGATGCAAGCTGCCACAAGCTGGAAATGTGGCTTCACTTGGAGGGCCAAAGGCCTCCTACAAACTGACATCAGGCACCTGGGCAGCTGACTTTACTTACCTTTGGAAACAGGCCATCATTTGTGCACAACTCCCTCTGCCAAGCACCAGGCCTCGGCCACCTACAATCCCGAACGGAACAGGATTTCTTCCAGATGCAAGCTGCCACAAACTGGAACCCTGGCTTCCCTTGGAGGGCCAAAGGCCTCCTATAAACTGACATCAGGCACCTGGGCAGCTGACTTTACTTACCCCTGGAAACAGCCCATCATTTGTGCCCAACTCCCTCTGCCGGGCACCAGGCCTCGCCCACCTACAATCCCGAACGGAACAGGATTTCTTCCAGATGCAAGCTGCCACAAACTGGAAGACTTGCTTCCGTTGGAGGGCCAAAGGTCACCTACAAACTGACATCAGGCACCTGGGCAGCTGACTTTACTTACCCCTGGAAACAGGTCATCCTTTGTTCCCAATTCCCCCAGCCGGGCACCTAGCTCCGGCCACCTACAATCCCGAACGGAACAGCATTTCTTCCAGATGCAAGCTGCCACAAGCAGGAAGCCTGGCTTCCCATGGAGGGCCAAAGGCCTCCTACAAACTGACATCAGGCACCTGGGCAGCTGACTTTACTTACCCCTGGAAACAGGACATCGTTTGTGCACAACTCCCTCTGCCGGGCACCTGGCCTCGGCCACCTACAATCCCGAACGGAACAGGATTTCTTCCAGATGCAAGCTGCCTTTAACAGGAAGACTAGCTTCCCTTGGAGGGCCAAAGGCCTCCTATAAACTGATATCAGGCATTTGGGCAGCTGACTTAACTTACCCCTGGAAACAGCCCATCCTTTGTGCCCAACTCCCTCTGCCATGCACCAGGCCTTGCTCACCTACAATCCCGAATGGAACAGGATTTCTTCCAGATGCAAGCTGCCACAAACTGGAAGACAAGCTTCCCTTGGAGGGCCAAAGGCCTCCTACAAACTGACATCAGGCACCTGGGCAGCTGACTTTACTTACCCCTGGAAACAGCCCATCGTTTGTGCCCAACTCCCTCTGCCGGGCACCAGGCCTCGCCCACCTACAATCCCGAACGGAACAGGATTTCTTCCAGATGCAAGCTGCCACAAACTGGAAGACAAGCTTCCCTTGGAGGGCCAAAGGCCTCCTACAAACTGACATCAGGCACCTGGGCAGCTGACTTTACTTACCCCTGGAATCAGGCCATCCTTTGTGCCCAACTCTCTTTGCCGGGCACCAGGCCTCGGCCACCTACAATCCTGAACGGAACAGGATTTCTTCCAGATGCAAGCTGCCACAAACTGGAAGCCTGTCATCCCTTGGAGGGCCAAAGGCCTCCTACAAACTGACATCAGGCACCTGGGCAGCTGACCTTACTTACCCCTGGAAACCAGCCATCATTTGTGCCCAACTCCCTCTGCCGGGCACCTGGCCTCGGCCACCTACAATCCCGAACGGAACAGGATTTCTTCCAGATGCAAGCTGCCACAAGCAGTAAACCTGGCTTCCCATGGAGGGCCAAAGGCCTCCTACAAACTGACATCAGGCACCTGGGCAGCTGACTTTACTTACCCCTGGAAACAGCCCATCCTTTGTGCCCAACTCCCTCTGCCAAGCACCAGGCCTTGCCAACCTACAATCCCGAACGGAACAGGATTTCTTCCAGATGCAAGCTGCCACAAACTGGAAGACAAGCTTCCCTTGGAGGGCCAAAGGCCTCCTACAAACTGACATCAGGCACCTGGGCAGCTGACTTTACTTACCCCTGGAAACAGCCCATCCTTTGTGCCCAACTCCCTCTGCCGTGCACCAGGCCTCGCCCACCTACAATCCCGAACGGAACAGGATTTCTTCCAGATGCAAGCTGCCACAAACTGGAAGACAAGCTTCCCTTGGAGGGCCAAAGGCCTCCTACAAACTGACATCAGGCACGTGGGCAGCTGACTTTACTTACCCCTCTAAACAGGCCATCATTTGTGCCCAACACCCTCTGCCGGGCACCCTGCTCCGGCAACCTACAATCCTGAACGGAACAGGATTTCTTCCAGATGCAAGCTGCCTTAAACAGGAAGACGAGCTTCCCTTGGAGGGCCAAAGGCCTCCTACAAACTGACATCAGGCACCTGGGCAGCTGACTTTACTTATCCCTGGAAAAAGGACATCCTTTGTGCCCAACGCCCTCTGCCGGGCACCTGGCCTCGGCCACCTACAAACCCGAACGGAACCGGAGTTCTTCCAGATGCAAGCTGCCACAAGCTGGAAACGCGGCTTCACTTGGAGGGCCAAAGGCCTCCTACAAACTGACATCAGGCACCTGGGCAGCTGACTTTACTTACCCCTGGAAACAGGCCATCCTTTGTGCCCAACTCCCTCTGCCGGGCACCTGGCCTCGGCCACCTACAATCCCGAACGGAACAGGATTTCTTCCAGATGCAAGCTGCGACAAGCTGGAAGACTGGTTTCCCATGGAGGACCAAAGGCCTCCTACAAACTGGCATCAGGCATCTGGGCAGCTGACTTTACTTACCCCTGGAAACAGCCCATCCTTTGTGCCCAACTCCCTCTGCCGGGCACCAGGTCTCGCCCACCTACAATCCCGAACGGAACAGGATTGCTTCCAGATGCAAGCTGCCGCAAACTGGAAGACAAGCTTCCCTTGGAGGGCCAAAGGCCTCCTACAAACTGACATCAGGCACCTGGGCAGCTGACTTTACTTACCCCTGGAAACAGCCCATCCTTTGTGCCCAACTCCTTCTGCCAAGCACCAGGCCTTGCCCACCTACAATCCCGAACAGAACAGGATTTCTTCCAGATGCAAGCTGCCACAAACTGGAAGACAAGCTTCCCTTGGAGGGCCAAAGGCCTCCTACAAACTGACATCAGGCACCTGGGCAGCTGACTTTACTTACCCCTGGAAACAGGCCATCCTTTGTGCCCAACTCCCTCTGCCGGGCACCAGGCCTCGGCCACCTACAATCCTGAACGGAACAGGATTTCTTCCAGATGCAAGCTGCCACAAACTGGAAGCCTGTCATCCCTTGGAGGGCCAAAGGCCTCCTACAAACTGACATCAGGCACCTGGGCAGCTGACCTTACTTACCCCTGGAAACCAGTCATTATTTGTGCCCAACTCCCTCTGCCGGGCACCTGGCCTCGGCCACCTACAATCCCGAACGGAACAGGATTTCTTCCAGATGCAAGCTGCCACAAGCAGGAAACCTGGCTTCCCATGGAGGGCCAAAGGCCTCCTACAAACTGACATCAGGCACCTGGGCAGCTGACTTTACTTACCCCTGGAAACAGCCCATCCTTTGTGCCCAACTCCCTCTGCCGGGCACCTGGCCTCGGCCACCTAAAATCCCGAACGGAACAGGATTTCTTCCAGATGCAAGCTGCCACAAACTGGAAGACAAGCTTCCCTTGGAGGGCCAAAGGCCTCCTACAAACTGACATAAGGCACCTGGGCAGCTGACTTTACTTACCCCTGGAAACAGCCCATCCTTTGTGCCCAACTCCCTCTGCCGGGCACCAGGCCTCGCCCACCTACAATCCCGAACGGAACAGGATTTCTTCCAGATGCAAGCTGCCACAAACTGGAAGACAAGCTTCCCTTGGAGGGCCAAAGGCCTCCTACAAACTGACATCAGGCACCTGGGCAGCTGACTTTACTTACCCCTGGAAACAGCCCATCCTTTGTGCCCAACTTCCTCTGCCGGGCACTAGGCCTCGGCCACCAACAATCCTGAACGGAACAGGATTTCTTCCAGATGCAAGCTGCCACAAGCAGGAAGCCTGGCTTCCCATGGAGGGCCAAAGGCCTCCTACAAACTGACATCAGGCACGTGGGCAGCTGACTTTACTTACCGCTCTAAACAGGCCATCCTTTGTGCCCAACTCCCTCTGCCGGGCACCTGGCCTTGGCCACCTACAAACCCGATCCGAACAGGATTTCTTCCCGATGCAAGCTGCCACAAGCTGGAAGACTGGTTTCCCATGGAGGACCAAAGGCCTCCTACAAGCTGACATCAGGCACCTGGGCAGCTGACTTTACTTACTCCTGGAAACAGCCCATCCTTTGTGCCCAACTCCCTCTGCCGGGCACCAGGCCTCGGCCACCTACAATCCTGAACGGAACACGATTTCTTCCAGATGCAAGCTGCCACAAGCAGGAAGCCTGGCTTCCCATGGAGGGCCAAAGGCCCCCTACAAACTGACATCAGGCACGTGGGCAGCTGACTTTACTTACCCCTCTAAACAGGACATCCTTTGAGCCCAACTCCCTCACCCGGGCACCTGGCCTCGGCCACCTACAATCCCAAACGAAACAGCATTTCATCCAGATGCAAGCTGCCACAAGCAGGAAGACTAGCTTCCCTTGGAGGGCCAAAGGCCTCCTACAAACTGACATCAGGCACCTGGGCAGCTGACTTTACTTACCCCTGGAAACAGGCCATCCTTTGTGCCCAACTCCCTCTTCCGGGCACCAGGCCTCGGCCACCTAAAATCCTGAACGGAACAGGATTTCTTCCAGATGGAAGCTGCCACAAACTGGAAGCCTGTCATCCCTTGGAGGGCCAAAGGCCTCCTACAAACTGATATCAGGCACCTGGGCAGCTGACCTTCTTACCCCTGAAACCAGCCATCATTTGTGCCCAACTCCCTCTGCCGGGCACCTGGCCTCGGCCACCTACAATCCCGAACGGAACAGGATTTCTTCCAGATGCAAGCTGCCACAAGCAGTAAACCTGGCTTCCCATGGAGGGCCAAAGGCCTCCTACAAACTGACATCAGGCACCTGGGCAGCTGACTTTACTTACCCCTGGAAACAGCCCATCCTTTGTGCCCAACTCCCTCTGCCGGGCACCTGGCCTCGGCCACCTACAATCCCGAACGGAAAAGGATTTCTTCCAGATGCAAGCTGCCACAAACTGGAAGACAAGCTTCCCTTGGAGGGCCAAAGGCCTCCTACAAACTGACATCAGGCACCTGGGCAGCTGACTTTACTTACCCCTGGAAACAGCCCATCCTTTGTGCCCAACTCCCTCTGCCGGGCACCAGGCCTTGCCCACCTACAATCCTGAACAGAACAGGATTTCTTCCAGATGCAAGCTGCCAAAAACTGGAAGACAAGCTTCCCTTGGAGGGCCAAAGGCCTCCTACAAACTGACATCAGGCACCTGGGCAGCTGACTTTACTTACCCCTGGAAACAGCCCATCCTTTGTGCCCAACTCCCTCTGCCGGGCACCAGGCCTCGCCCACCTACAATCCCGAACGGAACAGGATTTCTTCCAGATGCAAGCTGCCACAAACTGGAAACCTGGCTTCCCTTGGAGGGCCAAAGGCCTCCTACAAACTGACATCAGGCACCTGGGCAGCTGACTTTACTTACCCCTGGAAACAGCCCATCCTTTGTGCCCAACTTCCTCTGCCGGGCACCAGGCCTCGGCCACCTACAATCCTGAACGGAACAGGATTTCTTCCAGATGCAAGCTGCCACAAGCAGGAAGCCTGGCTTCCCATGGAGGGCCAAAGGCCTCCTACAAACTGACATCAGGCACGTGGGCAGCTGACTTTACTTACCCCTTTAAACAGGACATCCTTTGTGCCCAACTCCCTCAGCCGGGCACCAGGCCTCGCCCACCTACAATCCCGAACAAAACAGGATTTCTTCCAGATGCAAGCTGCCACAAACTGGAAGACAAGCTTCCCTTGGAGGGCCAAAGGCCTCCTACAAACTGAGATCAGGCACCTGGGCAGCTGACTTTACTTACCCCTGGAAACAGCCCGTCCTTTGTGCCCAACTCCCTCTGCCGGGCACCAGGCCTCGTCCACCTACAATCCCGAACGGAGCAGGATTTCTTCCAGATGCAAGCTGCCACAAACTGGAAGACAAGCTTCCCTTGGAGGGCCAAAGGCCTCCTACAAACTGACATCAGGCACCTGGGCAGCTGACTTTACTTACCCCTGGAAACAGGCCATCCTTTGTGCCCAACTCCCTCTGCCGGGCCCACAGCTTTGGCCACCTACAATCCCGAACAAAACAGGAGTTCTTCCAGATGCAAGCTGCCACAAGCTGGAAATGTGGCTTCACTTGGAGGGCCAAAGGCCTCCTACAAACTGACATCAGGCACCTGGGCAGCTGACTTTACTTACCTTTGGAAACAGGCCATCATTTGTGCACAACTCCCTCTGCCAAGCACCAGGCCTCGGCCACCTACAATCCCGAACGGAACAGGATTTCTTCCAGATGCAAGCTGCCACAAACTGGAACCCTGGCTTCCCTTGGAGGGCCAAAGGCCTCCTATAAACTGACATCAGGCACCTGGGCAGCTGACTTTACTTACCCCTGGAAACAGCCCATCCTTTGTGCCCAACTCCCTCTGCCGGGCACCAGGCCTCGCCCACCTACAATCCCGAACGGAACAGGATTTCTTCCAGATGCAAGCTGCCACAAACTGGAAGACTTGCTTCCGTTGGAGGGCCAAAGGTCACCTACAAACTGACATCAGGCACCTGGGCAGCTGACTTTACTTACCCCTGGAAACAGGTCATCCTTTGTTCCCAATTCCCCCAGCCGGGCACCTAGCTCCGGCCACCTACAATCCCGAACGGAACAGCATTTCTTCCAGATGCAAGCTGCCACAAGCAGGAAGCCTGGCTTCCCATGGAGGGCCAAAGGCCTCCTACAAACTGACATCAGGCACCTGGGCAGCTGACTTTACTTACCCCTGGAAACAGGACATCGTTTGTGCACAACTCCCTCTGCCGGGCACCTGGCCTCGGCCACCTACAATCCCGAACGGAACAGGATTTCTTCCAGATGCAAGCTGCCTTTAACAGGAAGACTAGCTTCCCTTGGAGGGCCAAAGGCCTCCTATAAACTGATATCAGGCATTTGGGCAGCTGACTTAACTTACCCCTGGAAACAGCCCATCCTTTGTGCCCAACTCCCTCTGCCATGCACCAGGCCTTGCTCACCTACAATCCCGAATGGAACAGGATTTCTTCCAGATGCAAGCTGCCACAAACTGGAAGACAAGCTTCCCTTGGAGGGCCAAAGGCCTCCTACAAACTGACATCAGGCACCTGGGCAGCTGACTTTACTTACCCCTGGAAACAGCCCATCGTTTGTGCCCAACTCCCTCTGCCGGGCACCAGGCCTCGCCCACCTACAATCCCGAACGGAACAGGATTTCTTCCAGATGCAAGCTGCCACAAACTGGAAGACAAGCTTCCCTTGGAGGGCCAAAGGCCTCCTACAAACTGACATCAGGCACCTGGGCAGCTGACTTTACTTACCCCTGGAATCAGGCCATCCTTTGTGCCCAACTCTCTTTGCCGGGCACCAGGCCTCGGCCACCTACAATCCTGAACGGAACAGGATTTCTTCCAGATGCAAGCTGCCACAAACTGGAAGCCTGTCATCCCTTGGAGGGCCAAAGGCCTCCTACAAACTGACATCAGGCACCTGGGCAGCTGACCTTACTTACCCCTGGAAACCAGCCATCATTTGTGCCCAACTCCCTCTGCCGGGCACCTGGCCTCGGCCACCTACAATCCCGAACGGAACAGGATTTCTTCCAGATGCAAGCTGCCACAAGCAGTAAACCTGGCTTCCCATGGAGGGCCAAAGGCCTCCTACAAACTGACATCAGGCACCTGGGCAGCTGACTTTACTTACCCCTGGAAACAGCCCATCCTTTGTGCCCAACTCCCTCTGCCAAGCACCAGGCCTTGCCAACCTACAATCCCGAACGGAACAGGATTTCTTCCAGATGCAAGCTGCCACAAACTGGAAGACAAGCTTCCCTTGGAGGGCCAAAGGCCTCCTACAAACTGACATCAGGCACCTGGGCAGCTGACTTTACTTACCCCTGGAAACAGCCCATCCTTTGTGCCCAACTCCCTCTGCCGGGCACCAGGCCTCGCCCACCTACAATCCCGAACGGAACAGGATTTCTTCCAGATGCAAGCTGCCACAAACTGGAAGACAAGCTTCCCTTGGAGGGCCAAAGGCCTCCTACAAACTGACATCAGGCACGTGGGCAGCTGACTTTACTTACCCCTCTAAACAGGCCATCATTTGTGCCCAACACCCTCTGCCGGGCACCCTGCTCCGGCAACCTACAATCCTGAACGGAACAGGATTTCTTCCAGATGCAAGCTGCCTGAAACAGGAAGACGAGCTTCCCTTGGAGGGCCAAAGGCCTCCTACAAACTGACATCAGGCACCTGGGCAGCTGACTTTACTTATCCCTGGAAAAAGGACATCCTTTGTGCCCAACGCCCTCTGCCGGGCACCTGGCCTCGGCCACCTACAAACCCGAACGGAACCGGAGTTCTTCCAGATGCAAGCTGCCACAAGCTGGAAACGCGGCTTCACTTGGAGGGCCAAAGGCCTCCTACAAACTGACATCAGGCACCTGGGCACCTGACTTTACTTACCCCTGGAAACAGGCCATCCTTTGTGCCCAACTCCCTCTGCCGGGCACCTGGCCTCGGCCACCTACAATCCCGAACGGAACAGGATTTCTTCCAGATGCAAGCTGCGACAAGCTGGAAGACTGGTTTCCCATGGAGGACCAAAGGCCTCCTACAAACTGGCATCAGGCATCTGGGCAGCTGACTTTACTTACCCCTGGAAACAGCCCATCCTTTGTGCCCAACTCCCTCTGCCGGGCACCAGGTCTCGCCCACCTACAATCCCGAACGGAACAGGATTGCTTCCAGATGCAAGCTGCCACAAACTGGAAGACAAGCTTCCCTTGGAGGGCCAAATGCCTCCTACAAACTGACATCAGGCACCTGGGCAGCTGACTTTACTTACCCCTGGAAACAGCCCATCCTTTGTGCCCAACTCCTTCTGCCAAGCACCAGGCCTTGCCCACCTACAATCCCGAACAGAACAGGATTTCTTCCAGATGCAAGCTGCCACAAACTGGAAGACAAGCTTCCCTTGGAGGGCCAAAGGCCTCCTACAAACTGACATCAGGCACCTGGGCAGCTGACTTTACTTACCCCTGGAAACAGGCCATCCTTTGTGCCCAACTCCCTCTGCCGGGCACCAGGCCTCGGCCACCTACAATCCTGAACGGAACAGGATTTCTTCCAGATGCAAGCTGCCACAAACTGGAAGCCTGTCATCCCTTGGAGGGCCAAAGGCCTCCTACAAACTGACATCAGGCACCTGGGCAGCTGACCTTACTTACCCCTGGAAACCAGTCATCATTTGTGCCCAACTCCCTCTGCCGGGCACCTGGCCTCGGCCACCTACAATCCCGAACGGAACAGGATTTCTTCCAGATGCAAGCTGCCACAAGCAGGAAACCTGGCTTCCCATGGAGGGCCAAAGGCCTCCTACAAACTGACATCAGGCACCTGGGCAGCTGACTTTACTTACCCCTGGAAACAGCCCATCCTTTGTGCCCAACTCCCTCTGCCGGGCACCTGGCCTCGGCCACCTAAAATCCCGAACGGAACAGGATTTCTTCCAGATGCAAGCTGCCACAAACTGGAAGACAAGCTTCCCTTGGAGGGCCAAAGGCCTCCTACAAACTGACATAAGGCACCTGGGCAGCTGACTTTACTTACCCCTGGAAACAGCCCATCCTTTGTGCCCAACTCCCTCTGCCGGGCACCAGGCCTCGCCCACCTACAATCCCGAACGGAACAGGATTTCTTCCAGATGCAAGCTGCCACAAACTGGAAGACAAGCTTCCCTTGGAGGGCCAAAGGCCTCCTACAAACTGACATCAGGCACCTGGGCAGCTGACTTTACTTACCCCTGGAAACAGCCCATCCTTTGTGCCCAACTTCCTCTGCCGGGCACTAGGCCTCGGCCACCAACAATCCTGAACGGAACAGGATTTCTTCCAGATGCAAGCTGCCACAAGCAGGAAGCCTGGCTTCCCATGGAGGGCCAAAGGCCTCCTACAAACTGACATCAGGCACGTGGGCAGCTGACTTTACTTACCGCTCTAAACAGGCCATCCTTTGTGCCCAACTCCCTCTGCCGGGCACCTGGCCTTGGCCACCTACAAACCCGATCCGAACAGGATTTCTTCCCGATGCAAGCTGCCACAAGCTGGAAGACTGGTTTCCCATGGAGGACCAAAGGCCTCCTACAAGCTGACATCAGGCACCTGGGCAGCTGACTTTACTTACTCCTGGAAACAGCCCATCCTTTGTGCCCAACTCCCTCTGCCGGGCACCAGGCCTCGGCCACCTACAATCCTGAACGGAACACGATTTCTTCCAGATGCAAGCTGCCACAAGCAGGAAGCCTGGCTTCCCATGGAGGGCCAAAGGCCCCCTACAAACTGACATCAGGCACGTGGGCAGCTGACTTTACTTACCCCTCTAAACAGGACATCCTTTGAGCCCAACTCCCTCACCCGGGCACCTGGCCTCGGCCACCTACAATCCCAAACGAAACAGCATTTCATCCAGATGCAAGCTGCCACAAGCAGGAAGACTAGCTTCCCTTGGAGGGCCAAAGGCCTCCTACAAACTGACATCAGGCACCTGGGCAGCTGACTTTACTTACCCCTGGAAACAGGCCATCCTTTGTGCCCAACTCCCTCTTCCGGGCACCAGGCCTCGGCCACCTAAAATCCTGAACGGAACAGGATTTCTTCCAGATGCAAGCTGCCACAAACTGGAAGCCTGTCATCCCTTGGAGGGCCAAAGGCCTCCTACAAACTGATATCAGGCACCTGGGCAGCTGACCTTCTTACCCCTGAAACCAGCCATCATTTGTGCCCAACTCCCTCTGCCGGGCACCTGGCCTCGGCCACCTACAATCCCGAACGGAACAGGATTTCTTCCAGATGCAAGCTGCCACAAGCAGTAAACCTGGCTTCCCATGGAGGGCCAAAGGCCTCCTACAAACTGACATCAGGCACCTGGGCAGCTGACTTTACTTACCCCTGGAAACAGCCCATCCTTTGTGCCCAACTCCCTCTGCCGGGCACCTGGCCTCGGCCACCTACAATCCCGAACGGAAAAGGATTTCTTCCAGATGCAAGCTGCCACAAACTGGAAGCCTGTCATCCCTTGGAGGGCCAAAGGCCTCCTACAAACTGACATCAGGCACCTGGGCAGCTGACTTTACTTACCCCTGGAAACAGCCCATCCTTTGTGCCCAACTCCCTCTGCCGGGCACCAGGCCTCGCCCACCTACAATCCCGAACGGAACAGGATTTCTTCCAGATGCAAGCTGCCACAAACTGGAAGACAAGCTTCCCTTGGAGGGCCAAAGGCCTCCTACAAACTGACATCAGGCACCTGGGCAGCTGACTTTACTTACCCCTGGAAACAGGCCATCCTTTGTGCCCAACTCCCTCTGCCGGGCACCAGGCCTCGGCCACCTACAATCCTGAACGGAACAGGATTTCTTCCAGATGCAAGCTGCCACAAGCAGGAAGCCTGGCTTCCCATGGAGGGCCAAAGGCCTCCTACAAACTGACATCAGGCACCTGGGCAGCTGACTTTACTTACCCCTGGAAACAGCCCATCCTTTGTGCCCAACTCCCTCTGCCAAGCACCAGGCCTTGCCAACCTACAATCCCGAACGGAACAGGATTTCTTCCAGATGCAAGCTGCCACAAACTGGAAGACAAGCTTCCCTTGGAGGGCCAAAGGCCTCCTACAAACTGACATCAGGCACCTGGGCAGCTGACTTTACTTACCCCTGGAAACAGCCCATCCTTTGTGCCCAACTCCCTCTGCCGGGCACCAGGCCTCGCCCACCTACAATCCCGAACGGAACAGGATTTCTTCCAGATGCAAGCTGCCACAAACTGGAAGACAAGCTTCCCTTGGAGGGCCAAAAGCCTCCTACAAACTGACATCAGGCACGTGGGCAGCTGACTTTACTTACCCCTCTAAACAGGCCATCATTTGTGCCCAACACCCTCTGCCGGGCACCCTGCTCCGGCAACCTACAATCCTGAACGGAACAGGATTTCTTCCAGATGCAAGCTGCCTTAAACAGGAAGACGAGCTTCCCTTGGAGGGCCAAAGGCCTCCTACAAACTGACATCAGGCACCTGGGCAGCTGACTTTACTTATCCCTGGAAAAAGGACATCCTTTGTGCCCAACGCCCTCTGCCGGGCACCTGGCCTCGGCCACCTACAAACCCGAACGGAACCGGAGTTCTTCCAGATGCAAGCTGCCACAAGCTGGAAACGCGGCTTCACTTGGAGGGCCAAAGGCCTCCTACAAACTGACATCAGGCACCTGGGCAGCTGACTTTACTTACCCCTGGAAACAGGCCATCCTTTGTGCCCAACTCCCTCTGCCGGGCACCTGGCCTCGGCCACCTACAATCCCGAACGGAACAGGATTTCTTCCAGATGCAAGCTGCGACAAGCTGGAAGACTGGTTTCCCATGGAGGACCAAAGGCCTCCTACAAACTGGCATCAGGCATCTGGGCAGCTGACTTTACTTACCCCTGGAAACAGCCCATCCTTTGTGCCCAACTCCCTCTGCCGGGCACCAGGTCTCGCCCACCTACAATCCCGAACGGAACAGGATTGCTTCCAGATGCAAGCTGCCACAAACTGGAAGACAAGCTTCCCTTGGAGGGCCAAAGGCCTCCTACAAACTGACATCAGGCACCTGGGCAGCTGACTTTACTTACCCCTGGAAACAGCCCATCCTTTGTGCCCAACTCCTTCTGCCAAGCACCAGGCCTTGCCCACCTACAATCCCGAACAGAACAGGATTTCTTCCAGATGCAAGCTGCCACAAACTGGAAGACAAGCTTCCCTTGGAGGGCCAAAGGCCTCCTACAAACTGACATCAGGCACCTGGGCAGCTGACTTTACTTACCCCTGGAAACAGGCCATCCTTTGTGCCCAACTCCCTCTGCCGGGCACCAGGCCTCGGCCACCTACAATCCTGAACGGAACAGGATTTCTTCCAGATGCAAGCTGCCACAAACTGGAAGCCTGTCATCCCTTGGAGGGCCAAAGGCCTCCTACAAACTGACATCAGGCACCTGGGCAGCTGACCTTACTTACCCCTGGAAACCAGTCATCCTTTGTGCCCAACTCCCTCTGCCGGGCACCTGGCCTCGGCCACCTACAATCCCGAACGGAACAGGATTTCTTCCAGATGCAAGCTGCCACAAGCAGGAAACCTGGCTTCCCATGGAGGGCCAAAGGCCTCCTACAAACTGACATCAGGCACCTGGGCAGCTGACTTTACTTACCCCTGGAAACAGCCCATCCTTTGTGCCCAACTCCCTCTGCCGGGCACCTGGCCTCGGCCACCTAAAATCCCGAACGGAACAGGATTTCTTCCAGATGCAAGCTGCCACAAACTGGAAGACAAGCTTCCCTTGGAGGGCCAAAGGCCTCCTACAAACTGACATCAGGCACCTGGGCAGCTGACTTTACTTACCCCTGGAAACAGCCCATCCTTTGTGCCCAACTCCCTCTGCCGGGCACCAGGCCTCGCCCACCTACAATCCCGAACGGAACAGGATTTCTTCCAGATGCAAGCTGCCACAAACTGGAAGACAAGCTTCCCTTGGAGGGCCAAAGGCCTCCTACAAACTGACATCAGGCACCTGGGCAGCTGATTTTACTTACCCCTGGAAACAGGCCATCCTTTGTGCCCAACTCCCTTTGCCGGGCACCAGGCCTCGGCCACCTACAATCCTGAACGGAACAGGATTTCTTCCAGATGCAAGCTGCCACAAACTGGAAGCCTGTCATCCCTTGGAGGGCCAAAGGCCTCCTACAAACTGACATCAGGCACCTGGGCAGCTGACCTTACTTACCCCTGGAAACCAGCCATCATTTGTGCCCAACTCCCTCTGCCGGGCACCTGGCCTCGGCCACCTACAATCCCGAACGGAACAGGATTTCTTCCAGATGCAAGCTGCCACAAGCAGTAAACCTGGCTTCCCATGGAGGGCCAAAGGCCTCCTACAAACTGACATCAGGCACCTGGGCAGCTGACTTTACTTACCCCTGGAAACAGCCCATCCTTTGTGCCCAACTCCCTCTGCCAAGCACCAGGCTTTGCCCACCTACAATCCCGAACGGAACAGGATTTCTTCCAGATGCAAGCTGCCACAAACTGGAAGACAAGCTTCCCTTGGAGGGCCAAAGGCCTCCTACAAACTGACATAAGGCACCTGGGCAGCTGACTTTACTTACCCCTGGAAACAGCCCATCCTTTGTGCCCAACTCCCTCTGCCGGGCACCAGGCCTCGCCCACCTACAATCCCGAACGGAACAGGATTTCTTCCAGATGCAAGCTGCCACAAACTGGAAGACAAGCTTCCCTTGGAGGGCCAAAGGCCTCCTACAAACTGACATCAGGCACCTGGGCAGCTGACTTTACTTACCCCTGGAAACAGCCCATCCTTTGTGCCCAACTTCCTCTGCCGGGCACTAGGCCTCGGCCACCAACAATCCTGAACGGAACAGGATTTCTTCCAGATGCAAGCTGCCACAAGCAGGAAGCCTGGCTTCCCATGGAGGGCCAAAGGCCTCCTACAAACTGACATCAGGCACGTGGGCAGCTGACTTTACTTACCGCTCTAAACAGGCCATCCTTTGTGCCCAACTCCCTCTGCCGGGCACCTGGCCTTGGCCACCTACAAACCCGAGCCGAACAGGATTTCTTCCCGATGCAAGCTGCCACAAGCTGGAAGACTGGTTTCCCATGGAGGACCAAAGGCCTCCTACAAACTGACATCAGGCACCTGGGCAGCTGACTTTACTTACTCCTGGAAACAGCCCATCCTTTGTGCCCAACTCCCTCTGCCGGGCACCAGGCCTCGGCCACCTACAATCCTGAACGGAACACGATTTCTTCCAGATGCAAGCTGCCACAAACAGGAAGCCTGGCTTCCCATGGAGGGCCAAAGGCCCCCTACAAACTGACATCAGGCACGTGGGCAGCTGACTTTACTTACCCCTCTAAACAGGACATCCTTTGAGCCCAACTCCCTCAGCCGGGCACCTGGCCTCGGCCACCTACAATCCCGAACGAAACAGCATTTCATCCAGATGCAAGCTGATACAAGCAGGAAGACTAGCTTCCCTTGGAGGGCCAAAGGCCTCCTACAAACTGACATCAGGCACCTGGGCAGCTGACTTTACTTACCCCTGGAAACAGGCCATCCTTTGTGCCCAACTCCCTCTTCCGGGCACCAGGCCTCGGCCACCTAAAATCCTGAACGGAACAGGATTTCTTCCAGATGCAAGCTGCCACAAACTGGAAGCCTGTCATCCCTTGGAGGGCCAAAGGCCTCCTACAAACTGATATCAGGCACCTGGGCAGCTGACCTTCTTACCCCTGAAACCAGCCATCATTTGTGCCCAACTCCCTCTGCCGGGCACCTGGCCTCGGCCACCTACAATCCCGAACGGAACAGGATTTCTTCCAGATGCAAGCTGCCACAAGCAGTAAACCTGGCTTCCCATGGAGGGCCAAAGGCCTCCTACAAACTGACATCAGGCACCTGGGCAGCTGACTTTACTTACCCCTGGAAACAGGCCATCCTTTGTGCCCAACTCCCTCTGCCGGGCACCTGGACTCGGCCACCTACAATCCCGAACGGAAAAGGATTTCTTCCAGATGCAAGCTGCCACAAACTGGAAGACAAGCTTCCCTTGGAGGGCCAAAGGCCTCCTACAAACTGACATCAGGCACCTGGGCAGCTGACTTTACTTACCCCTGGAAACAGCCCATCCTTTGTGCCCAACTCCCTCTGCCGGGCACCAGGCCTCGCCCACCTACAATCCCGAACGGAACAGGATTTCTTCCAGATGCAAGCTGCCACAAACTGGAAGACAAGCTTCCCTTGGAGGGCCAAAGGCCTCCTACAAACTGACATCAGGCACCTGGGCAGCTGACTTTACTTACCCCTGGAAACAGGCCATCCTTTGTGCCCAACTCCCTCTGCCGGGCACCAGGCCTCGGCCACCTACAATCCTGAACGGAACAGGATTTCTTCCAGATGCAAGCTGCCACAAGCAGGAAGCCTGGCTTCCCATGGAGGGCCAAAGGCCTCCTACAAACTGACATCAGGCACGTGGGCAGCTGACTTTACTTACCCCTCTAAACAGGACATCCTTTGTGCCCAACTTCCTCTGCCGGGCACCTGGCCTCGGCCACCTACAATCCCGAACGAAACAGCATTTCTTCCAGATGCATGCTGCCACAAGCTGGAAGACTAGCTTCCCTTGGAGGGCCAAAGGCCTCCTACAAACTGACATCAGGCACCTGGGCAGCTGACTTTACTTACCCCTGGAAACAGGCCATCCTTTGTGCCTAACTCCGTCAGCTGGGCACCCAGCTCCGGCCACCTACAATCCCGAACGAAACAGGATTTCTTCCAGATGCAAACTGCCTTGAACAGGAAGACAAGCTTCCCTTGGAGGGCCAAAGGCCTCCTACTAACTGACATCAGGCACCTGGGCAGCTGACTTTACTTACCCCTGGAAACAGGCCATCCTTTGTGCCCAACTCCCTCGGCCGGGCCCACAGCTTTGGCCACCTACAATCCCGAACGGAACAGGAGTTCTTCCAGATGCAAGCTGCCACAAGCTGGAAATGTGGCTTCACTTGGAGGGCCAAAGGCCTCCTACAAACTGACATCAGGCACCTGGGCAGCTGACTTTACTTTCCTAAAGAAATAGCCATCATTTGTGCCCAACTCCCTCTGCCGGGCACCAGGCCTCGCCCACCTACAATCCCGAACGGAACAGGATTTCTTCCAGATGCAAGCTGCCACAAACTGGAAGACAAGCTTCCCTTGGAGGGCCAAAGGCCTCCTACAAACTGACATCAGGCACCTGGGCAGCTGACTTTACTTACCCCTGGAAACAGCCCATCCTTTGTGCCTAACTCCGTCAGCTGGGCACCCAGCTCCGGCCACCTACAATCCCGAACGAAACAGGATTTCTTCCAGATGCAAACTGCCTTGAACAGGAAGACAAGCTTCCCTTGGAGGGCCAAAGGCCTCATACAAACTGACATCAGGCACCTGGGCAGCTGACTTTACTTACCCCTGGAAACAGCCCATCCTTTGTGCCCAACTTCTTCTGCCGGGCACACTGCTCCGGCCACCTACAATCCCGAACGGAACAGCATTTCTTCCAGATGCAAGCTGCCACAAACTGGAAGACAAGCTTCCCTTGGAGGGCCAAAGGCCTCCTACAAACTGACATCAGGCACCTGGGCAGCTGACTTTACTTACCCCTGGAAACAGCCCATCCTTTGTGCCCAACTCCCTCTGCCGGGCACCAGGCCTCGCCCACCTACAATCCCGAACGGAACAGGATTTCTTCCAGATGCAAGCTGCCACAAACTGGAAACCTGGCTTCCCTTGGAGGGCCAAAGGCCTCCTACAAACTGACATCAGGCACCTGGGCAGCTGACTTTACTTACCCCTGGAAACAGCCCATCCTTTGTGCCCAACTTCCTCTGCCGGGCACCAGGCCTCGGCCACCTACAATCCTGAATGGAACAGGATTTCTTCCAGATGCAAGCTGCCACAAGCAGGAAGCCTGGCTTCCCATGGAGGGCCAAAGGCCTCCTACAAACTGACATCAGGCACGTGGGCAGCTGACTTTACTTACCCCTTTAAACAGGACATCCTTTGTGCCCAACTCCCTCAGCCGGGCACCAGGCCTCGCCCACCTACAATCCCGAACAAAACAGGATTTCTTCCAGATGCAAGCTGCCACAAACTGGAAGACAAGCTTCCCTTGGAGGGCCAAAGGCCTCCTACAAACTGACATCAGGCACTTGGGCAGCTGACTTTACTTACCCCTGGAAACAGCCCATCCTTTGTGCCCAACTCCCTCTGCCGGGCACCAGGCCTCGTCCACCTACAATCCCGAACGGAGCAGGATTTCTTCCAGATGCAAGCTGCCACAAACTGGAAGACAAGCTTCCCTTGGAGGGCCAAAGGTCACCTACAAACTGACATCAGGCACCTGGGCAGCTGACTTTACTTACCCCTGGAAACAGGTCATCCTTTGTTCCCAATTCCCCCAGCCGGGCACCTAGCTCCGGCCACCTACAATCCCGAACGGAACAGGATTTCTTCCAGATGCAAGCTGCCACAAGCAGGAAGCCTGGCTTCCCATGGAGGGCCAAAGGCCTCCTACAAACTGACATCAGGCACCTGGGCAGCTGACTTTACTTACCCCTGGAAACAGGACATCGTTTGTGCACAACTCCCTCTGCCGGGCACCTGGCCTCGGCCACCTACAATCCCGAACGGAACAGGATTTCTTCCAGATGCAAGCTGCCTTTAACAGGAAGACTAGCTTCCCTTGGAGGGCCAAAGGCCTCCTATAAACTGACATCAGGCATTTGGGCAGCTGACTTAAGTTACCCCTGGAAACAGCCCATCCTTTGTGCCCAACTCCCTCTGCCAAGCACCAGGCCTTGCCCACCTACAATCCCGAATGGAACAGGATTTCTTCCAGATGCAAGCTGCCACAAACTGGAAGACAAGCTTCCCTTGGAGGGCCAAAAGCCTCCTACAAACTGACATCAGGCACCTGGGCAGCTGACTTTACTTACCCCTGGAAACAGCCCATCGTTTGTGCCCAACTCCCTCTGCCGGGCACCAGGCCTCGCCCACCTACAATCCCGAACGGAACAGGATTTCTTCCAGATGCAAGCTGCCACAAACTGGAAGCCTGGCTTCCCTTGGAGGGCCAAAGGCCTCCTACAAACTGACATCAGGCACCTGGGCAGCTGACTTTACTTACTCCTGGAAACAGCCCATCCTTTGTGCCCAACTCCCTCTGCCGGGCACCAGGCCTCGCCCACCTACAATCCCGAACGGAACAGGATTTCTTCCAGATGCAAGATGCCTCAAACTGGAAACCTTGCTTCCCTTGGAGGGCCAAAGGCCTCCTACAAACTGACATCAGGCACCTGGGCAGCTGACTTTACTTACCCCTGGAAACAGCCCATCCTTTGTGCCCAACTCCCTCTGCCGGGCACCTGGCCTCGGCCACCTACAATCCTGAACGGAACAGGATTTCTTCCAGATGCAAGCTGCCACAAGCAGGAAGCCTGGCTTCCCATGGAGGGCCAAAGGCCTCCTACAAACTGACATCAGGCACGTGGGCAGCTGACTTTACTTACCCCTCTAAACAGGACATCCTTTGTGCCCAACTCCCTCTGCCGGGCACCTGGCCTCGGCCACCTACAATCCCGAACGGAGCAGGATTTCTTCCCGATGCATGCTGCCACAAGCTGGAAGACTGGTTTCCAATGGAGGACCAAAGGCCTCCTACAAACTGACATCAGGCACCTGGGCAGCTGACTTTTCTTACTCCTGGAAACAGGCCATCCTTTGTGCCCAACTCCCTCTGCCGGGCACCAGGCCTCGGCCACCTACAATCCTGAACGGAACAGGATTTCTTCCAGATGCAAGCTGCCACAAGCAGGAAGCCTGGCTTCCCATGGAAGGCCAAAGGCCTCCTACAAACTGACATCAGGCACGTGGGCAGCTGACTTTACTTACCTCTCTAAACAGGACATCCCTTGAGCCCAACTCCCTCAGCCGGGCACCTGGCCTCGGCCACCTACAATCCCGAACGAAACAGCATTTCTTCCAGATGCAAGCTGCCACAAGCAGGAAAACTAGCTTCCCTTGGAGGGCCAAAGGCCTCCTACAAACTGACATCAGGCACCTGGGCAGCTGACTTTACTTACCCCTGGAAACAGCCCATCCTTTGTGCCCAACTCCCTCTGCCGGGCACCTGGCCTCGGCCACCTACAATCCCGAACGGAACAGGATTTCTTCCAGATGCAAGCTGCCACAAGCAGGAAACCTGGCTTCCCATGGAGGGCCAAAGGCCTCCTACAAACTGACATCAGGCACCTGGGCAGCTGACTTTACTTACCCCTGGAAACAGCCCATCCTTTGTGCCCAACTCCTTCTGCTGGGCACCTGGCCTCGGACACCTACAATCCCGAACGGAACAGGATTTCTTCCAGATGCAAGCTGCCTCAAACTGGAAGACAAGCTTCTCTTGGAGGGCCAAAGGCCTCCTATAAACTGACATCAGGCACCTGGGCAGCTGACTTTACTTACCCCTGGAAACAGGCCATCCTTTGTGCCCAACTCTCTTTGCCGGGCACCAGGCCTCGGCCACCTACAATCCTGAACGGAACAGGATTTCTTCCAGATGCAAGCTGCCACAAACTGGAAGCCTGTCATCCCTTGGAGGGCCAAAGGCCTCCTACAAACTGACATCAGGCACCTGGGCAGCTGACCTTACTTACCCCTGGAAACCAGCAATCATTTGTGCCCAACTCCCTCTGCCGGGCACCTGGCCTCGGCCACCTACAATCCCGAACGGAACAGGATTTCTTCCAGATGCAAGCTGCCACAAGCAGTAAACCTGGCTTCCCATGGAGGGCCAAAGGCCTCCTACAAACTGACATCAGGCACCTGGGCAGCTGACTTTACTTACCCCTGGAAACAGCCCATCCTTTGTGCCCAACTCCCTCTGCCAAGCACCAGGCCTTGCCCACCTACAATCCCGAACGGAACAGGATTTCTTCCAGATGCAAGCTGCCACAAACTGGAAGACAAGCTTCCCTTGGAGGGCCAAAGGCCTCCTACAAACTGACATCAGGCACCTGGGCAGCTGACTTTACTTACCCCTGGAAACAGCCCATCCTTTGTGCCCAACTTCCTCTGCTGGGCACTAGGCCTCGGCCACCAACAATCCTGAACGGAACAGGATTTCTTCCAGATGCAAGCTGCCACAAGCAGGAAGCCTGGCTTCCCATGGAGGGCCAAAGGCCTCCTACAAACTGACATCAGGCACGTGGGCAGCAGACTTTACTTACTGCTCTAAACAGGCCATCCTTTGTGCCCAACTCCCTCTGCCGGGCACCTGGCCTCGGCCACCTACAAACCCGAGCGGAACAGGATTTCTTCCCGATGCAAGCTGCCACAAGCTGGAAGACTGGTTTCCCATGGAGGACCAAAGGCCTCCTACAAACTGACATCAGGCACCTGGGCAGCTGACTTTACTTACTCCTGGAAACAGCCCATCCTTTGTGCCCAACTCCCTCTGCCGGGCACCAGGCCTCGCCCACCTACAATCCCGAACGGAACAGGATTTCTTCCAGATGCAAGCTGCCTCAAACTGGAAACCTGGCTTCCCTTGGAGGGCCAAAGGCCTCCTACAAACTGACATCAGGCACCTGGGCAGCTGACTTTACTTACCCCTGGAAACAGCCCATCCTTTGTGCCCAACTCCCTCTGCCGGGCACCAGGCCTCGGCCACCTACAATCCTGAACGGAACAGGATTTCTTCCAGATGCAAGCTGCCACAAGCAGGAAGCCTGGCTTCCCATGGAGGGCCAAAGGCCTTTTACAAACTGACATCAGGCACGTGGGCAGCTGACTTTACTTACCCCTCTAAACAGGACATCCTTTGTGCCCAACTCCCTCTGCCGGGCACCTGGCCTCGGCCACCTACAATCCCGAACGGAGCAGGATTTCTTCCCGATGCATGCTGCCACAAGCTGGAAGACTGGTTTCCAATGGAGGACCAAAGGCCTCCTACAAACTGACATCAGGCACCTGGGCAGCTGACTTTACTTATTCCTGGAAACAGGCCATCCTTTGTGCCCAACTCCCTCTGCCGGGCACCAGGCCTCGGCCACCTACAATCCTGAACGGAACAGGATTTCTTCCAGATGCAAGCTGCCACAAACTGGAAGCCTGTCATCCCTTGGAGGGCCAAAGGCCTCCTACAAACTGACATCAGGCACCTGGGCAGCTGACCTTACTTACCCCTGGAAACCAGCCATCATTTGTGCCCAACTCCCTCTGCCGGGCACCTGGCCTCGGCCACCTACAATCCCGAACGGAACAGGATTTCTTCCAGATGCAAGCTGCCACAAGCAGAAAACCTGGCTTCCCATGGAGGGCCAAAGGCCTCCTACAAACTGACATCAGGCACCTGGGCAGCTGACTTTACTTACCCCTGGAAACAGGCCATCCTTTGTGCCCAACTCCCTCTGCCAAGCACCAGGCCTTGCCAACCTACAATCCCGAACGGAACAGGATTTCTTCCAGATGCAAGCTGCCACAAACTGGAAGACAAGCTTCCCTTGGAGGGCCAAAGGTCTCCTACAAACTGACATCAGGCACCTGGGCAGCTGACTTTACTTATCCCTGGAAACAGCCCATCCTTTGTGCCCAACTCCCTCTGCCGGGCACCTGGCCTCGGCCACCTACAAACCCGAGCGGAACAGGATTTCTTCCCGATGCAAGCTGCCACAAGCTGGAAGACTGGTTTCCCATGGAGGACCAAAGGCCTCCTACAAACTGACATCAGGCACCTGGGCAGCTGACTTTACTTACTCCTGGAAACAGCCCATCCTTTGTGCCCAACTCCCTCTGCCGGGCACCAGGCCTCGACCACCTACAATCCTGAACGGAACACGATTTCTTCCAGATGCAAGCTGCCACAAGCAGGTAGCCTGGCTTCCCATGGAGGGCCAAAGGCCTCCTACAAACTGACATCAGGCACGTGGGCAGCTGACTTTACTTACCTCTCTAAACAGGACATCCTTTGAGCCCAACTCCCTCAGCCGGGCACCTGGCCTCGGCCACCTACAATCCCGAACGAAACAGCATTTCTTCCAGATGCAAGCTGCCACAAGCAGGAAGACTAGCTTCCCTTGGAGGGCCAAAGGCCTCCTACAAACTGACATCAGGCACCTGGGCAGCTGACTTTACTTGCCCCTGGAAACAGGCCATCCTTTGTGCCCAACTCCCTCTGCCGGGCACCAGGCCTCGGCCACCTACAATCCTGAACGGAACAGGATTTCTTCCAGATGCAAGCTGCCACAAACTGG
This sequence comes from Chamaea fasciata, assembly GCF_029207755.1. Lineage (NCBI taxonomy): Eukaryota > Metazoa > Chordata > Aves > Passeriformes > Sylviidae > Chamaea > Chamaea fasciata. The sequence goes on from NW_027094194.1 coordinate 78,043, forward strand.
AAGCCTGTCATCCCTTGGAGGGCCAAAGGCCTCCTACAAACTGACATCAGGCACCTGGGCAGCTGACATTACTTACCCCTGGAAACCAGCCATCATTTGTGCCCAACTCCCTCTGCCGGGCACCTGGCCTCGGCCACCTACAATCCCGAACGGAACAGGATTTCTTCCAGATGCAAGCTGCCACAAGCAGGAAACCTGGCTTCTCATGGAGGGCCAAAGGCCTCCTACAAACTGACATCAGGCACCTGGGCAGCTGACTTTACTTACTCCTGGAAACAGCCCATCCTTTGTGCCCAACTCCCTCTGCCGGGCACCAGGCCTCGCCCACCTACAATCCCGAACGGAACAGGATTTCTTCCAGATGCAAGCTGCCTCAAACTGGAAACCTGGCTTCCCTTGGAGGGCCAAAGGCCTCCTACAAACTGACATCAGGCACCTGGGCAGCTGACTTTACTTACCCCTGGAAACAGCCCATCATTTGTGCCCAACTCCCTCTGCCGGGCACCAGGCCTCGGCCACCTACAATCCTGAACGGAACAGGATTTCTTCCAGATGCAAGCTGCCACAAGCAGGAAGCCTGGCTTCCCATGGAGGGCCAAAGGCCTCCTACAAACTGACATCAGGCACGTGGGCAGCTGACTTTACTTACCCCTCTAAACAGGACATCCTTTGTGCCCAACTCCCTCTGCCGGGCACCTGGCCTCGGCCACCTACAATCCCGAACGGAGCAGGATTTCTTCCCGATGCATGCTGCCACAAGCTGGAAGACTGGTTTCCAATGGAGGACCAAAGGCCTCCTACAAACTGACATCAGGCACCTGGGCAGCTGACTTTACTTATTCCTGGAAACAGGCCATCCTTTGTGCCCAACTCCCTCTGCCGGGCACCAGGCCTCGGCCACCTACAATCCTGAACGGAACAGGATTTCTTCCAGATGCAAGCTGCCACAAACTGGAAGCCTGTCATCCCTTGGAGGGCCAAAGGCCTCCTACAAACTGACATCAGGCACCTGGGCAGCTGACCTTACTTACCCCTGGAAACCAGCCATCATTTGTGCCCAACTCCCTCTGCCGGGCACCTGGCCTTGGCCACCTACAATCCCGAACGGAACAGGATTTCTTCCAGATGCAAGCTGCCACAAGCAGTAAACCTGGCTTCCCATGGAGGGCCAAAGGCCTCCTACAAACTGACATCAGGCACCTGGGCAGCTGACTTTACTTACCCCTGGAAACAGGCCATCCTTTGTGCCCAACTCCCTCTGCCAAGCACCAGGCCTTGCCCACCTACAATCCCGAACGGAACAGGATTTCTTCCAGATGCAAGCTGCCACAAACTGGAAGACAAGCTTCCCTTGGAGGGCCAAAGGCCTCCTACAAACTGACATCAGGCACCTGGGCAGCTGACTTTACTTACCCCTGGAAACAGCCCATCCTTTGTGCCCAACTCCCTCTGCCGGGCACCAGGCCTCGCCCACCTACAATCCCGAACGGAACAGGATTTCTTCCAGATGCAAGCTGCCACAAACTGGAAGACAAGCTTCCCTTTAAGGGCCAAAGGCCTCCTACAAACTGACATCAGGCACCTGGGCAGCTGACTTTATTTACCCCTGGAAACAGCCCATCCTTTGTGCCCAACTTCCTCTGCTGGGCACTAGGCCTCGGCCACCAACAATCCCGAACGGAACAGGATTTCTTCCAGATGCAAGCTGCCACAAGCAGGAAGCCTGGCTTCCCATGGAGGGCCAAAGGCCTCCTACAAACTGACATCCGGCACGTGGGCAGCTGACTTTACTTACCGCTATAAACAGGCCATCCTTTGTGCCCAACTCCCTCTGCCGGGCACCTGGCCTCGGCCACCTACAAACCCGAGCGGAACAGGATTTCTTCCCGATGCAAGCTGCCACAAGCTGGAAGACTGGTTTCCCATGGAGGACCAAAGGCCTCCTACAAACTGACATCAGGCACCTGGGCAGCTGACTTTACTTACTCCTGGAAACAGCCCATCCTTTGTGTCCAACTCCCTCTGCCGGGCACCAGGCCTCGACCACCTACAATCCTGAACGGAACACGATTTCTTCCAGATGCAAGCTGCCACAAGCAGGTAGCCTGGCTTCCCATGGAGGGCCAAAGGCCTCCTACAAACTGACATCAGGCACGTGGGCAGCTGACTTTACTTACCCCTCTAAACAGGACATCCTTTGAGCCCAACTCCCTCAGCCGGGCACCTGGCCTCGGCCACCTACAATCCCGAACGAAACAGCATTTCATCCAGATGCAAGCTGCCACAAGCAGGAAGACTAGCTTCCCTTGCAGGGCCAAAGGCCTCCTACAAACTGACATCAGGCACCTGGGCAGCTGACTTTACTTACCCCTGGAAACAGCCCATCCTTTGTTCCCAACTCCCTCTTCCGGGCACCAGGCCTCGGCCACCTACAATCCTGAACGGAACAGGATTTCTTCCAGATGCAAGCTGCCACAAACTGGAAGCCTGTCATCCCTTGGAGGGCCAAAAGCCTCCTACAAACTGATATCAGGCTCCTGGGCAGCTGACCTTCCTACCCCTGGAAACCAGCCATCATTTGTGCCCAACTCCCTCTGCCGGGCACCAGGCCTCGGCCACCTACAATCCTGAACGTAACAGGATTTCTTCCAGATGCAAGCTGCCACAAGCAGGAAGCCTGGCTTCTCATGGAGGGCCAAAGGCCTCCTACAAACTGACATCAGGCATGTGGGCAGCTGACTTTACTTACCCCTCTAAACAGGACATCCTTTGTGCCCAACTTCCTCTGCCCGGCACCCGGCCTCGGCCACCTACAATCCCGAACGAAACAGCATTTCTTCCAGATGCATGTTGCCACATGCTGGAAGACTAGCTTCCCTTGGAGGGCCAAAGGCCTCCTACAAACTGACATCAGGCACCTGGGCAGCTGACTTTACTTACCCCTGGAAACAGCCCATCCTTTGTGCCTAACTCCGTCAGATGGGCACCCAGCTCCGGCCACCTACAATCCCGAACGAAACAGGATTTCTTCCAGATGCAAACTGCCTTGAACAGGAAGACAAGCTTCCCTTGGAGGGCCAAAGGCCTCCTACTAACTGACATCAGGCACCTGGGCAGCTGACTTTAGTTACCCCTGGAAACAGGCCATCCTTTGTGCCCAACTCCCTCTTCCGGGCACCAGGCCTCGGCCACCTAAAATCCTGAACGGAACAGGATTTCTTCCAGATGCAAGCTGCCACAAACTGGAAGCCTGTCATCCCTTGGAGGGCCAAAGGCCTCCTACAAACTGATATCAGGCACCTGGGCAGCTGACCTTCTTACCCCTGGAACCAGCCATCATTTGTGCCCAACTCCCTCTGCCGGGCACCGGGCCTCGGCCACCTACAATCCCGAACGGAACAGGATTTCTTCCAGATGCAAGCTGCCACAAGCAGTAAACCTGGCTTCCCATGGAGGGCCAAAGGCCTCCTACAAACTGACATCAGGCACCTGGGCAGCTGACCTTACTTACCCCTGGAAACAGCCCATCCTTTGTGCCCAACTCCCTCTGCCGGGCACCTGGCCTCGGCCACCTACAATCCCGAACGGAAAAGGATTTCTTCCAGATGCAAGCTGCCACAAACTGGAAGACAAGCTTCCCTTGGAGGGCCAAAGGCCTCCTACAAACTGACATCAGGCACCTGGGCAGCTGACTTTACTTACCCCTGGAAACAGCCCATCCTTTGTGCCCAACTCCCTCTGCCGGGCACCAGGCCTCGCCCACCTACAATCCCGAACGGAACAGGATTTCTTCCAGATGCAAGCTGCCACAAACTGGAAGACAAGCTTCCCTTGGAGGGCCAAAGGCCTCCTACAAACTGACATCAGGCACCTGGGCAGCTGACTTTACTTACCCCTGGAAACAGGCCATCCTTTGTGCCCAACTCCCTCTGCCGGGCACCAGGCCTCGGCCACCTACAATCCTGAACGGAACAGGATTTCTTCCAGATGCAAGCTGCCACAAGCAGGAAGCCTGGCTTCCCATGGAGGGCCAAAGGCCTCCTACAAACTGACATCAGGCACGTGGGCAGCTGACTTTACTTACCCCTCTAAACAGGACATCCTTTGTGCCCAACTTCCTCTGCCGGGCACCTGGCCTCGGCCACCTACAATCCCGAACGAAACAGCATTTCTTCCAGATGCATGCTGCCACAAGCTGGAAGACTAGCTTCCCTTGGAGGGCCAAAGGCCTCCTACAAACTGACATCAGGCACCTGGGCAGCTGACTTTACTTACCCCTGGAAACAGGCCATCCTTTGTGCCTAACTCCGTCAGCTGGGCACCCAGCTCCGGCCACCTACAATCCCGAACGAAACAGGATTTCTTCCAGATGCAAACTGCCTTGAACAGGAAGACAAGCTTCCCTTGGAGGGCCAAAGGCCTCCTACTAACTGACATCAGGCACCTGGGCAGCTGACTTTACTTACTCCTGGAAACAGGCCATCATTTGTGCCCAACTCCCTCGGCCGGGCCCACAGCTTTGGCCACCTACAATCCCGAACGGAACAGGAGTTCTTCCAGATGCAAGCTGCCACAAGCTGGAAATGTGGCTTCACTTGGAGGGCCAAAGGCCTCCTACAAACTGACATCAGGCACCTGGGCAGCTGACTTTACTTTCCTAAAGAAATAGCCATCATTTGTGCCCAACTCCCTCTGCCGGGCACCAGGCCTCGCCCACCTACAATCCCGAACGGAACAGGATTTCTTCCAGATGCAAGCTGCCACAAACTGGAAGACAAGCTTCCCTTGGAGGGCCAAAGGCCTCCTACAAACTGACATCAGGCACCTGGGCAGCTGACTTTACTTACCCCTGGAAACAGCCCATCCTTTGTGCCTAACTCCGTCAGCTGGGCACCCAGCTCCGGCCACCTACAATCCCGAACGAAACAGGATTTCTTCCAGATGCAAACTGCCTTGAACAGGAAGACAAGCTTCCCTTGGAGGGCCAAAGGCCTCATACAAACTGACATCAGGCACCTGGGCAGCTGACTTTACTTACCCCTGGAAACAGCCCATCCTTTGTGCCCAACTTCTTCTGCCGGGCACCCTGCTCCGGCCACCTACAATCCCGAACGGAACAGCATTTCTTCCAGATGCAAGCTGCCACAAGCTGGAAGACTGGTTTCCCATGGAGGACCAAAGGCCTCCTACAAACTGGCATCAGGCACCTGGGCAGCTGACTTTACTTACCCCTGGAAACAGGCCATCCTTTGTGCCCAACTCCCTCTGCCGGGCACCAGGCCTCGGCCACCTGCAATCTCGAACAGATCAGTATTACTTCCCGATGCAAGCTGCCACAAGCTGGAAGCCTGGCTTTCCATGGAGGACCAATAGCCACCTGCAAACTGACATCAGGCACCTGGGCAGCTGACTTTACTTACCCCTGGAAACAGGACATCCTTTGTGCCCAACTCCCTCTGCCGGGCAGATGGCTTCGGCCACCTACAATCCCGAACGGAACCGGAGTTCTTCCAGATGCAAGCTGCCACAAACTGGAAGCCTGTCATCCCTTGGAGGGCCAAAGGCCTCCTACAAACAGACATCAGGCACCTGGGCAGCTGACTTTACTTACCCCTGGAAACAGGCCATCATTTGTGCCCAACACCCTCTGCCGGGCACCCTGCTCCGGCAACCTACAATCCTGAACGGAACAGGATTTCTTCCAGATGCAAGCTGCCTTAAACAGGAAGACGAGCTTCCCTTGGAGGGCCAAAGGCCTCCTACAAACTGACATCAGGCACCTGGGCAGCTGACTTTACTTATCCCTGGAAAAAGGACATCCTTTGTGCCCAACTCCCTCTGCCGGGCACCTGGCCTCGGCCACCTACAAACCCGAACGGAACCGGAGTTCTTCCAGATGCAAGCTGCCACAAGCTGGAAACGCGGCTTCACTTGGAGGGCCAAAGGCCTCCTACAAACTGACATCAGGCACCTGGGCACCTGACTTTACTTACCCCTGGAAACAGGCCATCCTTTGTGCCCAACTCCCTCTGCCGGGCACCTGGCCTCGGCCACCTACAATCCAGAACGGAACAGGATTTCTTCCAGATGCAAGCTGCGACAAGCTGGAAGACTGGTTTCCCATGGAGGACCAAAGGCCTCCTACAAACTGGCATCAGGCATCTGGGCAGCTGACTTTACTTACCCCTGGAAACAGCCCATCCTTTGTGCCCAACTCCCTCTGCCGGGCACCAGGTCTCGCCCACCTACAATCCCGAACGGAACAGGATTGCTTCCAGATGCAAGCTGCCACAAACTGGAAGACAAGCTTCCCTTGGAGGGCCAAAGGCCTCCTACAAACTGACATCAGGCACCTGGGCAGCTGACTTTACTTACCCCTGGAAACAGCCCATCCTTTGTGCCCAACTCCCTCTGCCAAGCACCAGGCCTTGCCCACCTACAATCCCGAACAGAACAGGATTTCTTCCAGATGCAAGCTGCCACAAACTGGAAGACAAGCTTCCCTTGGAGGGCCAAAGGCCTCCTACAAACTGACATCAGGCACCTGGGCAGCTGACTTTACTTACCCCTGGAAACAGCCCATCCTTTGTGCCCAACTCCCTCTGCCGGGCACCAGGCCTCGCCCACCTACAATCCCGAACGGAACAGGATTTCTTCCAGATGCAAGCTGCCACAAACTGGAAACCTGGCTTCCCTTGGAGGGCCAAAGGCCTCCTACAAACTGACATCAGGCACCTGGGCAGCTGACTTTACTTACCCCTGGAAACAGCCCATCCTTTGTGCCCAACTTCCTCTGCCGGGCACCAGGCCTCGGCCACCTACAATCCTGAACGGAACAGGATTTCTTCCAGATGCAAGCTGCCACAAGCAGGAAGCCTGGCTTCCCATGGAGGGCCAAAGGCCTCCTACAAACTGACATCAGGCACGTGGGCAGCTGACTTTACTTACCCCTTTAAACAGGACATCCTTTGTGCCCAACTCCCTCAGCCGGGCACCAGGCCTCGCCCACCTACAATCCCGAACAAAACAGGATTTCTTCCAGATGCAAGCTGCCACAAACTGGAAGACAAGCTTCCCTTGGAGGGCCAAAGGCCTCCTACAAACTGACATCAGGCACTTGGGCAGCTGACTTTACTTACCCCTGGAAACAGCCCATCCTTTGTGCCCAACTCCCTCTGCCGGGCACCAGGCCTCGTCCACCTACAATCCCGAACGGAGCAGGATTTCTTCCAGATGCAAGCTGCCACAAACTGGAAGACAAGCTTCCCTTGGAGGGCCAAAGGTCACCTACAAACTGACATCAGGCACCTGGGCAGCTGACTTTACTTACCCCTGGAAACAGGTCATCCTTTGTTCCCAATTCCCCCAGCCGGGCACCTAGCTCCGGCCACCTACAATCCCGAACGGAACAGGATTTCTTCCAGATGCAAGCTGCCACAAGCAGGAAGCCTGGCTTCCCATGGAGGGCCAAAGGCCTCCTACAAACTGACATCAGGCACCTGGGCAGCTGACTTTACTTACCCCTGGAAACAGGACATCGTTTGTGCACAACTCCCTCTGCCGGGCACCTGGCCTCGGCCACCTACAATCCCGAACGGAACAGGATTTCTTCCAGATGCAAGCTGCCTTTAACAGGAAGACTAGCTTCCCTTGGAGGGCCAAAGGCCTCCTACAAACTGACATCAGGCACGTGGGCAGCTGACTTTACTTACCCCTCTAAACAGGACATCCTTTGAGCCCAACTCCCTCAGCCGGGCACCTGGCCTCGGCCACCTACAATCCCGAACGAAACAGCATTTCATCCAGATGCAAGCTGCCACAAGCAGGAAGACTAGCTTCCCTTGCAGGGCCAAAGGCCTCCTACAAACTGACATCAGGCACCTGGGCAGCTGACTTTACTTACCCTTGGAAACAGCCCATCCTTTGTTCCCAACTCCCTCTTCCGGGCACCAGGCCTCGGCCACCTACAATCCAGAACGGAACAGGATTTCTTCCAGATGCAAGCTGCCACAAACTGGCAGCCTGTCATCCCTTGGAGGGCCAAAAGCCTCCTACAAACTGATATCAGGCTCCTGGGCAGCTGACCTTCCTACCCCTGGAAACCAGCCATCATTTGTGCCCAACTCCCTCTGCCGGGCACCAGGCCTCGGCCACCTACAATCCTGAACGTAACAGGATTTCTTCCAGATGCAAGCTGCCACAAGCAGGAAGCCTGGCTTCTCATGGAGGGCCAAAGGCCTCCTACAAACTGACATCAGGCATGTGGGCAGCTGACTTTACTTACCCCTCTAAACAGGACATCCTTTGTGCCCAACTTCCTCTGCCCGGCACCCGGCCTCGGCCACCTACAATCCCGAACGAAACAGCATTTCTTCCAGATGCATGTTGCCACATGCTGGAAGACTAGCTTCCCTTGGAGGGCCAAAGGCCTCCTACAAACTGACATCAGGCACCTGGGCAGCTGACTTTACTTACCCCTGGAAACAGCCCATCCTTTGTGCCTAACTCCGTCAGATGGGCACCCAGCTCCGGCCACCTACAATCCCGAACGAAACAGGATTTCTTCCAGATGCAAACTGCCTTGAACAGGAAGACAAGCTTCCCTTGGAGGGCCAAAGGCCTCCTACTAACTGACATCAGGCACCTGGGCAGCTGACTTTAGTTACCCCTGGAAACAGGCCATCCTTTGTGCCCAACTCCCTCTTCCGGGCACCAGGCCTCGGCCACCTAAAATCCTGAACGGAACAGGATTTCTTCCAGATGCAAGCTGCCACAAACTGGAAGCCTGTCATCCCTTGGAGGGCCAAAGGCCTCCTACAAACTGATATCAGGCACCTGGGCAGCTGACCTTCTTACCCCTGGAACCAGCCATCATTTGTGCCCAACTCCCTCTGCCGGGCACCGGGCCTCGGCCACCTACAATCCCGAACGGAACAGGATTTCTTCCAGATGCAAGCTGCCACAAGCAGTAAACCTGGCTTCCCATGGAGGGCCAAAGGCCTCCTACAAACTGACATCAGGCACCTGGGCAGCTGACTTTACTTACCCCTGGAAACAGCCCATCCTTTGTGCCCAACTCCCTCTGCCGGGCACCTGGCCTCGGCCACCTACAATCCCGAACGGAAAAGGATTTCTTCCAGATGCAAGCTGCCACAAACTGGAAGACAAGCTTCCCTTGGAGGGCCAAAGGCCTCCTACAAACTGACATCAGGCACCTGGGCAGCTGACTTTACTTACCCCTGGAAACAGCCCATCGTTTGTGCCCAACTCCCTCTGCCGGGCACCAGGCCTCGCCCACCTACAATCCCGAACGGAACAGGATTTCTTCCAGATGCAAGCTGCCACAAACTGGAAGCCTGGCTTCCCTTGGAGGGCCAAAGGCCTCCTACAAACTGACATCAGGCACCTGGGCAGCTGACTTTACTTACCCCTGGAAACAGGCCATCCTTTGTGCCCAACTCCCTCTGCCGGGCACCAGGCCTCGGCCACCTACAATCCTGAACGGAACAGGATTTCTTCCAGATGCAAGCTGCCACAAGCAGGAAGCCTGGCTTCCCATGGAGGGCCAAAGGCCTCCTACAAACTGACATCAGGCACGTGGGCAGCTGACTTTACTTACCCCTCTAAACAGGACATCCTTTGTGCCCAACTTCCTCTGCCGGGCACCTGGCCTCGGCCACCTACAATCCCGAACGAAACAGCATTTCTTCCAGATGCATGCTGCCACAAGCTGGAAGACTAGCTTCCCTTGGAGGGCCAAAGGCCTCCTACAAACTGACATCAGGCACCTGGGCAGCTGACTTTACTTACCCCTGGAAACAGGCCATCCTTTGTGCCTAACTCCGTCAGCTGGGCACCCAGCTCCGGCCACCTACAATCCCGAACGAAACAGGATTTCTTCCAGATGCAAACTGCCTTGAACAGGAAGACAAGCTTCCCTTGGAGGGCCAAAGGCCTCCTACTAACTGACATCAGGCACCTGGGCAGCTGACTTTACTTACCCCTGGAAACAGGCCATCCTTTGTGCCCAACTCCCTCGGCCGGGCCCACAGCTTTGGCCACCTACAATCCCGAACGGAACAGGAGTTCTTCCAGATGCAAGCTGCCACAAGCTGGAAATGTGGCTTCACTTGGAGGGCCAAAGGCCTCCTACAAACTGACATCAGGCACCTGGGCAGCTGACTTTACTTTCCTAAAGAAATAGCCATCATTTGTGCCCAACTCCCTCTGCCGGGCACCAGGCCTCGCCCACCTACAATCCCGAACGGAACAGGATTTCTTCCAGATGCAAGCTGCCACAAACTGGAAGACAAGCTTCCCTTGGAGGGCCAAAGGCCTCCTACAAACTGACATCAGGCACCTGGGCAGCTGACTTTACTTACCCCTGGAAACAGCCCATCCTTTGTGCCTAACTCCGTCAGCTGGGCACCCAGCTCCGGCCACCTACAATCCCGAACGAAACAGGATTTCTTCCAGATGCAAACTGCCTTGAACAGGAAGACAAGCTTCCCTTGGAGGGCCAAAGGCCTCATACAAACTGACATCAGGCACCTGGGCAGCTGACTTTACTTACCCCTGGAAACAGCCCATCCTTTGTGCCCAACTTCTTCTGCCGGGCACCCTGCTCCGGCCACCTACAATCCCGAACGGAACAGCATTTCTTCCAGATGCAAGCTGCCACAAGCTGGAAGACTGGTTTCCCATGGAGGACCAAAGGCCTCCTACAAACTGGCATCAGGCACCTGGGCAGCTGACTTTACTTACCCCTGGAAACAGGCCATCCTTTGTGCCCAACTCCCTCTGCCGGGCACCAGGCCTCGGCCACCTGCAATCTCGAACAGATCAGTATTACTTCCCGATGCAAGCTGCCACAAGCTGGAAGCCTGGCTTTCCATGGAGGACCAATAGCCACCTGCAAACTGACATCAGGCACCTGGGCAGCTGACTTTACTTACCCCTGGAAACAGGACATCCTTTGTGCCCAACTCCCTCTGCCGGGCAGATGGCTTCGGCCACCTACAATCCCGAACGGAACCGGAGTTCTTCCAGATGCAAGCTGCCACAAACTGGAAGCCTGTCATCCCTTGGAGGGCCAAAGGCCTCCTACAAACAGACATCAGGCACCTGGGCAGCTGACTTTACTTACCCCTGGAAACAGGCCATCATTTGTGCCCAACACCCTCTGCCGGGCACCCTGCTCCGGCAACCTACAATCCTGAACGGAACAGGATTTCTTCCAGATGCAAGCTGCCTTAAACAGGAAGACGAGCTTCCCTTGGAGGGCCAAAGGCCTCCTACAAACTGACATCAGGCACCTGGGCAGCTGACTTTACTTATCCCTGGAAAAAGGACATCCTTTGTGCCCAACTCCCTCTGCCGGGCACCTGGCCTCGGACACCTACAAACCCGAACGGAACCGGAGTTCTTCCAGATGCAAGCTGCCACAAGCTGGAAACGCGGCTTCACTTGGAGGGCCAAAGGCCTCCTACAAACTGACATCAGGCACCTGGGCACCTGACTTTACTTACCCCTGGAAACAGGCCATCCTTTGTGCCCAACTCCCTCTGCCGGGCACCTGGCCTCGGCCACCTACAATCCAGAACGGAACAGGATTTCTTCCAGATGCAAGCTGCGACAAGCTGGAAGACTGGTTTCCCATGGAGGACCAAAGGCCTCCTACAAACTGGCATCAGGCATCTGGGCAGCTGACTTTACTTACCCCTGGAAACAGCCCATCCTTTGTGCCCAACTCCCTCTGCCGGGCACCAGGTCTCGCCCACCTACAATCCCGAACGGAACAGGATTGCTTCCAGATGCAAGCTGCCACAAACTGGAAGACAAGCTTCCCTTGGAGGGCCAAAGGCCTCCTACAAACTGACATCAGGCACCTGGGCAGCTGACTTTACTTACCCCTGGAAACAGCCCATCCTTTGTGCCCAACTCCCTCTGCCAAGCACCAGGCCTTGCCCACCTACAATCCCGAACAGAACAGGATTTCTTCCAGATGCAAGCTGCCACAAACTGGAAGACAAGCTTCCCTTGGAGGGCCAAAGGCCTCCTACAAACTGACATCAGGCACCTGGGCAGCTGACTTTACTTACCCCTGGAAACAGCCCATCCTTTGTGCCCAACTCCCTCTGCCGGGCACCAGGCCTCGCCCACCTACAATCCCGAACGGAACAGGATTTCTTCCAGATGCAAGCTGCCACAAACTGGAAACCTGGCTTCCCTTGGAGGGCCAAAGGCCTCCTACAAACTGACATCAGGCACCTGGGCAGCTGACTTTACTTACCCCTGGAAACAGCCCATCCTTTGTGCCCAACTTCCTCTGCCGGGCACCAGGCCTCGGCCACCTACAATCCTGAACGGAACAGGATTTCTTCCAGATGCAAGCTGCCACAAGCAGGAAGCCTGGCTTCCCATGGAGGGCCAAAGGCCTCCTACAAACTGACATCAGGCACGTGGGCAGCTGACTTTACTTACCCCTTTAAACAGGACATCCTTTGTGCCCAACTCCCTCAGCCGGGCACCAGGCCTCGCCCACCTACAATCCCGAACAAAACAGGATTTCTTCCAGATGCAAGCTGCCACAAACTGGAAGACAAGCTTCCCTTGGAGGGCCAAAGGCCTCCTACAAACTGACATCAGGCACTTGGGCAGCTGACTTTACTTACCCCTGGAAACAGCCCATCCTTTGTGCCCAACTCCCTCTGCCGGGCACCAGGCCTCGTCCACCTACAATCCCGAACGGAGCAGGATTTCTTCCAGATGCAAGCTGCCACAAACTGGAAGACAAGCTTCCCTTGGAGGGCCAAAGGTCACCTACAAACTGACATCAGGCACCTGGGCAGCTGACTTTACTTACCCCTGGAAACAGGTCATCCTTTGTTCCCAATTCCCCCAGCCGGGCACCTAGCTCCGGCCACCTACAATCCCGAACGGAACAGGATTTCTTCCAGATGCAAGCTGCCACAAGCAGGAAGCCTGGCTTCCCATGGAGGGCCAAAGGCCTCCTACAAACTGACATCAGGCACCTGGGCAGCTGACTTTACTTACCCCTGGAAACAGGACATCGTTTGTGCACAACTCCCTCTGCCGGGCACCTGGCCTCGGCCACCTACAATCCCGAACGGAACAGGATTTCTTCCAGATGCAAGCTGCCTTTAACAGGAAGACTAGCTTCCCTTGGAGGGCCAAAGGCCTCCTATAAACTGACATCAGGCATTTGGGCAGCTGACTTAAGTTACCCCTGGAAACAGCCCATCCTTTGTGCCCAACTCCCTCTGCCAAGCACCAGGCCTTGCCCACCTACAATCCCGAATGGAACAGGATTTCTTCCAGATGCAAGCTGCCACAAACTGGAAGACAAGCTTCCCTTGGAGGGCCAAAGGCCTCCTACAAACTGACATCAGGCACCTGGGCAGCTGACTTTACTTACCCCTGGAAACAGCCCATCCTTTGTGCCCAACTCCCTCTGCCGGGCACCAGGCCTCGCCCACCTACAATCCCGAACGGAACAGGATTTCTTCCAGATGCAAGCTGCCACAAACTGGAAGCCTGGCTTCCCTTGGAGGGCCAAAGGCCTCCTACAAACTGACATCAGGCACCTGGGCAGCTGACTTTACTTACTCCTGGAAACAGCCCATCCTTTGTGCCCAACTCCCTCTGCCGGGCACCAGGCCTCGCCCACCTACAATCCCGAACGGAACAGGATTTCTTCCAGATGCAAGCTGCCTCAAACTGGAAACCTGGCTTCCCTTTAAGGGCCAAAGGCCTCCTACAAACTGACATCAGGCACCTGGGCAGCTGACTTTATTTACCCCTGGAAACAGCCCATCCTTTGTGCCCAACTTCCTCTGCTGGGCACTAGGCCTCGGCCACCAACAATCCCGAACGGAACAGGATTTCTTCCAGATGCAAGCTGCCACAAGCAGGAAGCCTGGGTTCCCATGGAGGGCCAAAGGCCTCCTACAAACTGACATCCGGCACGTGGGCAGCTGACTTTACTTACCGCTATAAACAGGCCATCCTTTGTGCCCAACTCCCTCTGCCGGGCACCTGGCCTCGGCCACCTACAAACCCGAGCGGAACAGGATTTCTTCCCGATGCAAGCTGCCACAAGCTGGAAGACTGGTTTCCCATGGAGGACCAAAGGCCTCCTACAAACTGACATCAGGCACCTGGGCAGCTGACTTTACTTACTCCTGGAAACAGCCCATCCTTTGTGTCCAACTCCCTCTGCCGGGCACCAGGCCTCGACCACCTACAATCCTGAACGGAACACGATTTCTTCCAGATGCAAGCTGCCACAAGCAGGTAGCCTGGCTTCCCATGGAGGGCCAAAGGCCTCCTACAAACTGACATCAGGCACGTGGGCAGCTGACTTTACTTACCCCTCTAAACAGGACATCCTTTGAGCCCAACTCCCTCAGCCGGGCACCTGGCCTCGGCCACCTACAATCCCGAACGAAACAGCATTTCATCCAGATGCAAGCTGCCACAAGCAGGAAGACTAGCTTCCCTTGCAGGTCCAAAGGCCTCCTACAAACTGACATCAGGCACCTGGGCAGCTGACTTTACTTACCCCTGGAAACAGCCCATCCTTTGTTCCCAACTCCCTCTTCCGGGCACCAGGCCTCGGCCACCTACAATCCTGAACGGAACAGGATTTCTTCCAGATGCAAGCTGCCACAAACTGGAAGCCTGTCATCCCTTGGAGGGCCAAAAGCCTCCTACAAACTGATATCAGGCTCCTGGGCAGCTGACCTTCCTACCCCTGGAAACCAGCCATCATTTGTGCCCAACTCCCTCTGCCGGGCACCAGGCCTCGGCCACCTACAATCCTGAACGTAACAGGATTTCTTCCAGATGCAAGCTGCCACAAGCAGGAAGCCTGGCTTCTCATGGAGGGCCAAAGGCCTCCTACAAACTGACATCAGGCATGTGGGCAGCTGACTTTACTTACCCCTCTAAACAGGACATCCTTTGTGCCCAACTTCCTCTGCCCGGCACCCGGCCTCGGCCACCTACAATCCTGAACGAAACAGCATTTCTTCCAGATGCATGTTGCCACATGCTGGAAGACTAGCTTCCCTTGGAGGGCCAAAGGCCTCCTACAAACTGACATCAGGCACCTGGGCAGCTGACTTTACTTACCCCTGGAAACAGCCCATCCTTTGTGCCTAACTCCGTCAGATGGGCACCCAGCTCCGGCCACCTACAATCCCGAACGAAACAGGATTTCTTCCAGATGCAAACTGCCTTGAACAGGAAGACAAGCTTCCCTTGGAGGGCCAAAGGCCTCCTACTAACTGACATCAGGCACCTGGGCAGCTGACTTTAGTTACCCCTGGAAACAGGCCATCCTTTGTGCCCAACTCCCTCTTCCGGGCACCAGGCCTCGGCCACCTAAAATCCTGAACGGAACAGGATTTCTTCCAGATGCAAGCTGCCACAAACTGGAAGCCTGTCATCCCTTGGAGGGCCAAAGGCCTCCTACAAACTGATATCAGGCACCTGGGCAGCTGACCTTCTTACCCCTGGAACCAGCCATCATTTGTGCCCAACTCCCTCTGCCGGGCACCGGGCCTCGGCCACCTACAATCCCGAACGGAACAGGATTTCTTCCAGATGCAAGCTGCCACAAGCAGTAAACCTGGCTTCCCATGGAGGGCCAAAGGCCTCCTACAAACTGACATCAGGCACCTGGGCAGCTGACTTTACTTACCCCTGGAAAGAGCCCATCCTTTGTGCCCAACTCCCTCTGCCGGGCACCTGGCCTCGGCCACCTACAATCCCGAACGGAAAAGGATTTCTTCCAGATGCAAGCTGCCACAAACTGGAAGACAAGCTTCCCTTGGAGGGCCAAAGGCCTCCTACAAACTGACATCAGGCACCTGGGCAGCTGACTTTACTTACCCCTGGAAACAGCCCATCCTTTGTGCCCAACTCCCTCTGCCGGGCACCAGGCCTCGGCCACCTACAATCCCGAACGGAACAGGATTTCTTCCAGATGCAAGCTGCCACAAACTGGAAGACAAGCTTCCCTTGGAGGGCCAAAGGCCTCCTACAAACTGACATCAGGCACCTGGGCAGCTGACTTTACTTACCCCTGGAAACAGGCCATCCTTTGTGCCCAACTCCCTCTGCCGGGCACCAGGCCTCGGCCACCTACAATCCTGAACGGAACAGGATTTCTTCCAGATGCAAGCTGCCACAAGCAGGAAGCCTGGCTTCCCATGGAGGGCCAAAGGCCTCCTACAAACTGACATCAGGCACGTGGGCAGCTGACTTTACTTACCCCTCTAAACAGGACATCCTTTGTGCCCAACTTCCTCTGCCGGGCACCTGGCCTCGGCCACCTACAATCCCGAACGAAACAGCATTTCTTCCAGATGCATGCTGCCACAAGCTGGAAGACTAGCTTCCCTTGGAGGGCCAAAGGCCTCCTACAAACTGACATCAGGCACCTGGGCAGCTGACTTTACTTACCCCTGGAAACAGGCCATCCTTTGTGCCTAACTCCGTCAGCTGGGCACCCAGCTCCGGCCACCTACAATCCCGAACGAAACAGGATTTCTTCCAGATGCAAACTGCCTTGAACAGGAAGACAAGCTTCCCTTGGAGGGCCAAAGGCCTCCTACTAACTGACATCAGGCACCTGGGCAGCTGACTTTACTTACCCCTGGAAACAGGCCATCCTTTGTGCCCAACTCCCTCGGCCGGGCCCACAGCTTTGGCCACCTACAATCCCGAACGGAACAGGAGTTCTTCCAGATGCAAGCTGCCACAAGCTGGAAATGTGGCTTCACTTGGAGGGCCAAAGGCCTCCTACAAACTGACATCAGGCACCTGGGCAGCTGACTTTACTTTCCTAAAGAAATAGCCATCATTTGTGCCCAACTCCCTCTGCCGGGCACCAGGCCTCGCCCACCTACAATCCCGAACGGAACAGGATTTCTTCCAGATGCAAGCTGCCACAAACTGGAAGACAAGCTTCCCTTGGAGGGCCAAAGGCCTCCTACAAACTGACATCAGGCACCTGGGCAGCTGACTTTACTTACCCCTGGAAACAGCCCATCCTTTGTGCCTAACTCCGTCAGCTGGGCACCCAGCTCCGGCCACCTACAATCCCGAACGAAACAGGATTTCTTCCAGATGCAAACTGCCTTGAACAGGAAGACAAGCTTCCCTTGGAGGGCCAAAGGCCTCATACAAACTGACATCAGGCACCTGGGCAGCTGACTTTACTTACCCCTGGAAACAGCCCATCCTTTGTGCCCAACTTCTTCTGCCGGGCACCCTGCTCCGGCCACCTACAATCCCGAACGGAACAGCATTTCTTCCAGATGCAAGCTGCCACAAGCTGGAAGACTGGTTTCCCATGGAGGACCAAAGGCCTCCTACAAACTGGCATCAGGCACCTGGGCAGCTGACTTTACTTACCCCTGGAAACAGGCCATCCTTTGTGCCCAACTCCCTCTGCCGGGCACCAGGCCTCGGCCACCTGCAATCTCGAACAGATCAGTATTACTTCCCGATGCAAGCTGCCACAAGCTGGAAGCCTGGCTTTCCATGGAGGACCAATAGCCACCTGCAAACTGACATCAGGCACCTGGGCAGCTGACTTTACTTACCCCTGGAAACAGGCCATCATTTGTGCCCAACACCCTCTGCCGGGCACCCTGCTCCGGCAACCTACAATCCTGAACGGAACAGGATTTCTTCCAGATGCAAGCTGCCTTAAACAGGAAGACGAGCTTCCCTTGGAGGGCCAAAGGCCTCCTACAAACTGACATCAGGCACCTGGGCAGCTGACTTTACTTATCCCTGGAAAAAGGACATCCTTTGTGCCCAACTCCCTCTGCCGGGCACCTGGCCTCGGCCACCTACAAACCCGAACGGAACCGGAGTTCTTCCAGATGCAAGCTGCCACAAGCTGGAAACGCGGCTTCACTTGGAGGGCCAAAGGCCTCCTACAAACTGACATCAGGCACCTGGGCACCTGACTTTACTTACCCCTGGAAACAGGCCATCCTTTGTGCCCAACTCCCTCTGCCGGGCACCTGGCCTCGGCCACCTACAATCCAGAACGGAACAGGATTTCTTCCAGATGCAAGCTGCGGCAAGCTGGAAGACTGGTTTCCCATGGAGGACCAAAGGCCTCCTACAAACTGGCATCAGGCATCTGGGCAGCTGACTTTACTTACCCCTGGAAACAGCCCATCCTTTGTGCCCAACTCCCTCTGCCGGGCACCAGGTCTCGCCCACCTACAATCCCGAACGGAACAGGATTGCTTCCAGATGCAAGCTGCCACAAACTGGAAGACAAGCTTCCCTTGGAGGGCCAAAGGCCTCCTACAAACTGACATCAGGCACCTGGGCAGCTGACTTTACTTACCCCTGGAAACAGCCCATCCTTTGTGCCCAACTCCCTCTGCCAAGCACCAGGCCTTGCCCACCTACAATCCCGAACAGAACAGGATTTCTTCCAGATGCAAGCTGCCACAAACTGGAAGACAAGCTTCCCTTGGAGGGCCAAAGGCCTCCTACAAACTGACATCAGGCACCTGGGCAGCTGACTTTACTTACCCCTGGAAACAGCCCATCCTTTGTGCCCAACTCCCTCTGACGGGCACCAGGCCTCGCCCACCTACAATCCCGAACGGAACAGGATTTCTTCCAGATGCAAGCTGCCACAAACTGGAAACCTGGCTTCCCTTGGAGGGCCAAAGGCCTCCTACAAACTGACATCAGGCACCTGGGCAGCTGACTTTACTTACCCCTGGAAACAGCCCATCCTTTGTGCCCAACTTCCTCTGCCGGGCACCAGGCCTCGGCCACCTACAATCCTGAACGGAACAGGATTTCTTCCAGATGCAAGCTGCCAGAAGCAGGAAGCCTGGCTTCCCATGGAGGGCCAAAGGCCTCCTACAAACTGACATCAGGCACGTGGGCAGCTGACTTTACTTACCCCTTTAAACAGGACATCCTTTGTGCCCAACTCCCTCAGCCGGGCACCAGGCCTCGCCCACCTACAATCCCGAACAAAACAGGATTTCTTCCAGATGCAAGCTGCCACAAACTGGAAGACAAGCTTCCCTTGGAGGGCCAAAGGCCTCCTACAAACTGACATCAGGCACTTGGGCAGCTGACTTTACTTACCCCTGGAAACAGCCCATCCTTTGTGCCCAACTCCCTCTGCCGGGCACCAGGCCTCGTCCACCTACAATCCCGAACGGAGCAGGATTTCTTCCAGATGCAAGCTGCCACAAACTGGAAGACAAGCTTCCCTTGGAGGGCCAAAGGTCACCTACAAACTGACATCAGGCACCTGGGCAGCTGACTTTACTTACCCCTGGAAACAGGTCATCCTTTGTTCCCAATTCCCCCAGCCGGGCACCTAGCTCCGGCCACCTACAATCCCGAACGGAACAGGATTTCTTCCAGATGCAAGCTGCCACAAGCAGGAAGCCTGGCTTCCCATGGAGGGCCAAAGGCCTCCTACAAACTGACATCAGGCACCTGGGCAGCTGACTTTACTTACCCCTGGAAACAGGACATCGTTTGTGCACAACTCCCTCTGCCGGGCACCTGGCCTCGGCCACCTACAATCTCGAACGGAACAGGATTTCTTCCAGATGCAAGCTGCCTTTAACAGGAAGACTAGCTTCCCTTGGAGGGCCAAAGGCCTCCTATAAACTGACATCAGGCATTTGGGCAGCTGACTTAAGTTACCCCTGGAAACAGCCCATCCTTTGTGCCCAACTCCCTCTGCCAAGCACCAGGCCTTGCCCACCTACAATCCCGAATGGAACAGGATTTCTTCCAGATGCAAGCTGCCACAAACTGGAAGACAAGCTTCCCTTGGAGGGCCAAAGGCCTCCTACAAACTGACATCAGGCACCTGGGCAGCTGACTTTACTTACCCCTGGAAACAGCCCATCGTTTGTGCCCAACTCCCTCTGCCGGGCACCAGGCCTCGCCCACCTACAATCCCGAACGGAACAGGATTTCTTCCAGATGCAAGCTGCCACAAACTGGAAGCCTGGCTTCCCTTGGAGGGCCAAAGGCCTCCTACAAACTGACATCAGGCACCTGGGCAGCTGACTTTACTTACTCCTGGAAACAGCCCATCCTTTGTGCCCAACTCCCTCTGCCGGGCACCAGGCCTCGCCCACCTACAATCCCGAACGGAACAGGATTTCTTCCAGATGCAAGCTGCCTCAAACTGGAAACCTGGCTTCCCTTGGAGGGCCAAAGGCCTCCTACAAACTGACATCAGGCACCTGGGCAGCTGACTTTACTTACCCCTGGAAACAGCCCATCCTTTGTGCCCAACTCCCTCTGCCGGGCACCAGGCCTCGGCCACCTACAATCCTGAACGGAACAGGATTTCTTCCAGATGCAAGCTGCCACAAGCAGGAAGCCTGGCTTCCCATGGAGGGCCAAAGGCCTCCTACAAACTGACATCAGGCACGTGGGCAGCTGACTTTACTTACCCCTCTAAACAGGACATCCTTTGTGCCCAACTCCCTCTGCCGGGCACCTGGCCTCGGCCACCTACAATCCCGAACGGAGCAGGATTTCTTCCCGATGCATGCTGCCACAAGCTGGAAGACTGGTTTCCAATGGAGGACCAAAGGCCTCCTACAAACTGACATCAGGCACCTGGGCAGCTGACTTTACTTACTCCTGGAAACAGCCCATCCTTTGTGCCCAACTCCCTCTGCCGGGCACCAGGCCTCGGCCACCTACAATCCTGAACGGAACAGGATTTCTTCCAGATGCAAGCTGCCACAAGCAGGAAGCCTGGCTTCCCATGGAAGGCCAAAGGCCTCCTACAAACTGACATCAGGCACGTGGGCAGCTGACTTTACTTACCTCTCTAAACAGGACATCCTTTGAGCCCAACTCCCTCAGCCGGGCACCTGGCCTCGGCCACCTACAATCCCGAACGAAACAGCATTTCTTCCAGATGCAAGCTGCCACAAGCAGGAAAACTAGCTTCCCTTGGAGGACCAAAGGCCTCCTACAAACTGACATCAGGCACCTGGGCAGCTGACTTTACTTACCCCTGGAAACAGCCCATCCTTTGTGCCCAACTCCCTCTGCCGGGCACCAGGCCTCGCCCACCTACAATCCCGAACGGAACAGGATTTCTTCCAGATGCAAGCTGCCTCAAACTGGAAACCTGGCTTCCCTTGGAGGGCCAAAGGCCTCCTACAAACTGACATCAGGCACCTGGGCAGCTGACTTTACTTGCCCCTGGAAACAGGCCATCCTTTGTGCCCAACTCCCTCTGCCGGGCACCAGGCCTCGGCCACCTACAATCCTGAACGGAACAGGATTTCTTCAAGATGCAAGCTGCCACAAACTGGAAGCCTGTCATCCCTTGGAGGGCCAAAGGCCTCCTACAAACTGACATCAGGCACCTGGGCAGCTGACCTTACTTACCCCTGGAAACCAGCCATCATTTGTGCCCAACTCCCTCTGCCGGGCACCTGGCCTCGGCCACCTACAATCCCGAACGGAACAGGATTTCTTCCAGATGCAAGCTGCCACAAGCAGGAAACCTGGCTTCTCATGGAGGGCCAAAGGCCTCCTACAAACTGACATCAGGCACCTGGGCAGCTGACTTTACTTACTCCTGGAAACAGCCCATCCTTTGTGCCCAACTCCCTCTGCCGGGCACCAGGCCTTGCCCACCTACAATCCCGAACGGAACAGGATTTCTTCCAGATGCAAGCTGCCTCAAACTGGAAACCTGGCTTCCCTTGGAGGGCCAAAGGCCTCCTACAAACTGACATCAGGCACCTGGGCAGCTGACTTTACTTACCCCTGGAAACAGGCCATCCTTTGTGCCCAACTCCCTCTGCCGGGCACCAGGCCTCGGCCACCTACAATCCTGAACGGAACAGGATTTCTTCCAGATGCAAGCTGCCACAAGCAGGAAGCCTGGCTTCCCATGGAGGGCCAAAGGCCTCCTACAAACTGACATCAGGCACGTGGGCAGCTGACTTTACTTACCCCTCTAAACAGGACATCCTTTGTGCCCAACTCCCTCTGCCGGGCACCTGGCCTCGGCCACCTACAATCCCGAACGGAGCAGGATTTCTTCCCGATGCATGCTGCCACAAGCTGGAAGACTGGTTTCCAATGGAGGACCAAAGGCCTCCTACAAACTGACATCAGGCACCTGGGCAGCTGACTTTACTTATTCCTGGAAACAGGCCATCCTTTGTGCCCAACTCCCTCTGCCGGGCACCAGGCCTCGGCCACCTACAATCCTGAACGGAACAGGATTTCTTCCAGATGCAAGCTGCCACAAACTGGAAGCCTGTCATCCCTTGGAGGGCCAAAGGCCTCCTACAAACTGACATCAGGCACCTGGGCAGCTGACCTTACTTACCCCTGGAAACCAGCCATCATTTGTGCCCAACTCCCTCTGCCGGGCACCTGGCCTCGGCCACCTACAATCCCGAACGGAACAGGATTTCTTCCAGATGCAGGCTGCCACAAGCAGTAAACCTGGCTTCCCATGGAGGGCCAAAGGCCTCCTACAAACTGACATCAGGCACCTGGGCAGCTGACTTTACTTACCCCTGGAAACAGGCCATCCTTTGTGCCCAACTCCCTCTGCCAAGCACCAGGCCTTGCCCACCTACAATCCCGAACGGAACAGGATTTCTTCCAGATGCAAGCTGCCACAAACTGGAAGACAAGCTTCCCTTGGAGGGCCAAAGGCCTCCTACAAACTGACATCAGGCACCTGGGCAGCTGACTTTACTTACCCCTGGAAACAGCCCATCCTTTGTGCCCAACTCCCTCTGCCGGGCACCAGGCCTCGGCCACCTACAATCCTGAACGGAACAGGATTTCTTCCAGATGCAAGCTGCCACAAGCAGGAAGCCTGGCTTCCCATGGAGGGCCAAAGGCCTCCTACAAACTGACATCAGGCACGTGGGCAGCTGACTTTACTTACCCCTCTAAACAGGACATCCTTTGTGCCCAACTTCCTCTGCCGGGCACCTGGCCTCGGCCACCTACAATCCCGATCGAAACAGCATTTCTTCCAGATGCATGCTGCCACAAGCTGGAAGACTAGCTTCCCTTGGAGGGCCAAAGGCCTCCTACAAACTGACATCAGGCACCTGGGCAGCTGACTTTACTTACCCCTGGAAACAGGCCATCCTTTGTGCCTAACTCCGTCAGCTGGGCACCCAGCTCCGGCCACCTACAATCCCGAACGAAACAGGATTTCTTCCAGATGCAAACTGCCTTGAACAGGAAGACAAGCTTCCCTTGGAGGGCCAAAGGCCTCCTACTAACTGACATCAGGCACCTGGGCAGCTGACTTTACTTACCCCTGGAAACAGGCCATCCTTTGTGCCCAACTCCCTCGGCCGGGCCCACAGCTTTGGCCACCTACAATCCCGAACGGAACAGGAGTTCTTCCAGATGCAAGCTGCCACAAGCTGGAAATGTGGCTTCACTTGGAGGGCCAAAGGCCTCCTACAAACTGACATCAGGCACCTGGGCAGCTGACTTTACTTTCCTAAAGAAATAGCCATCATTTGTGCCCAACTCCCTCTGCCGGGCACCAGGCCTCGCCCACCTACAATCCCGAACGGAACAGGATTTCTTCCAGATGCAAGCTGCCACAAACTGGAAGACAAGCTTCCCTTGGAGGGCCAAAGGCCTCCTACAAACTGACATCAGGCACCTGGGCAGCTGACTTTACTTACCCCTGGAAACAGCCCATCCTTTGTGCCTAACTCCGTCAGCTGGGCACCCAGCTCCGGCCACCTACAATCCCGAACGAAACAGGATTTCTTCCAGATGCAAACTGCCTTGAACAGGAAGACAAGCTTCCCTTGGAGGGCCAAAGGCCTCATACAAACTGACATCAGGCACCTGGGCAGCTGACTTTACTTACCCCTGGAAACAGCCCATCCTTTGTGCCCAACTTCTTCTGCCGGGCACCCTGCTCCGGCCACCTACAATCCCGAACGGAACAGCATTTCTTCCAGATGCAAGCTGCCACAAGCTGGAAGACTGGTTTCCCATGGAGGACCAAAGGCCTCCTACAAACTGGCATCAGGCACCTGGGCAGCTGACTTTACTTACCCCTGGAAACAGGCCATCCTTTGTGCCCAACTCCCTCTGCCGGGCACCAGGCCTCGGCCACCTGCAATCTCGAACAGATCAGTATTACTTCCCGATGCAAGCTGCCACAAGCTGGAAGCCTGGCTTTCCATGGAGGACCAATAGCCACCTGCAAACTGACATCAGGCACCTGGGCAGCTGACTTTACTTACCCCTGGAAACAGGACATCCTTTGTGCCCAACTCCCTCTGCCGGGCAGATGGCTTCGGCCACCTACAATCCCGAACGGAACCGGAGTTCTTCCAGATGCAAGCTGCCACAAACTGGAAGCCTGTCATCCCTTGGAGGGCCAAAGGCCTCCTACAAACAGACATCAGGCACCTGGGCAGCTGACTTTACTTACCCCTGGAAACAGGCCATCATTTGTGCCCAACACCCTCTGCCGGGCACCCTGCTCCGGCAACCTACAATCCTGAACGGAACAGGATTTCTTCCAGATGCAAGCTGCCTTAAACAGGAAGACGAGCTTCCCTTGGAGGGCCAAAGGCCTCCTACAAACTGACATCAGGCACCTGGGCAGCTGACTTTACTTATCCCTGGAAAAAGGACATCCTTTGTGCCCAACTCCCTCTGCCGGGCACCTGGCCTCGGCCACCTACAAACCCGAACGGAACCGGAGTTCTTCCAGATGCAAGCTGCCACAAGCTGGAAACGCGGCTTCACTTGGAGGGCCAAAGGCCTCCTACAAACTGACATCAGGCACCTGGGCACCTGACTTTACTTACCCCTGGAAACAGGCCATCCTTTGTGCCCAACTCCCTCTGCCGGGCACCTGGCCTCGGCCACCTACAATCCAGAACGGAACAGGATTCCTTCCAGATGCAAGCTGCGACAAGCTGGAAGACTGGTTTCCCATGGAGGACCAAAGGCCTCCTACAAACTGGCATCAGGCATCTGGGCAGCTGACTTTACTTACCCCTGGAAACAGCCCATCCTTTGTGCCCAACTCCCTCTGCCGGGCACCAGGTCTCGCCCACCTACAATCCCGAACGGAACAGGATTGCTTCCAGATGCAAGCTGCCACAAACTGGAAGACAAGCTTCCCTTGGAGGGCCAAAGGCCTCCTACAAACTGACATCAGGCACCTGGGCAGCTGACTTTACTTACCCCTGGAAACAGCCCATCCTTTGTGCCCAACTCCCTCTGCCAAGCACCAGGCCTTGCCCACCTACAATCCCGAACAGAACAGGATTTCTTCCAGATGCAAGCTGCCACAAACTGGAAGACAAGCTTCCCTTGGAGGGCCAAAGGCCTCCTACAAACTGACATCAGGCACCTGGGCAGCTGACTTTACTTACCCCTGGAAACAGCCCATCCTTTGTGCCCAACTCCCTCTGCCGGGCACCAGGCCTCGCCCACCTACAATCCCGAACGGAACAGGATTTCTTCCAGATGCAAGCTGCCACAAACTGGAAACCTGGCTTCCCTTGGAGGGCCAAAGGCCTCCTACAAACTGACATCAGGCACCTGGGCAGCTGACTTTACTTACCCCTGGAAACAGCCCATCCTTTGTGCCCAACTTCCTCTGCCGGGCACCAGGCCTCGGCCACCTACAATCCTGAACGGAACAGGATTTCTTCCAGATGCAAGCTGCCACAAGCAGGAAGCCTGGCTTCCCATGGAGGGCCAAAGGCCTCCTACAAACTGACATCAGGCACGTGGGCAGCTGACTTTACTTACCCCTTTAAACAGGACATCCTTTGTGCCCAACTCCCTCAGCCGGGCACCAGGCCTCGCCCACCTACAATCCCGAACAAAACAGGATTTCTTCCAGATGCAAGCTGCCACAAACTGGAAGACAAGCTTCCCTTGGAGGGCCAAAGGCCTCCTACAAACTGACATCAGGCACTTGGGCAGCTGACTTTACTTACCCCTGGAAACAGCCCATCCTTTGTGCCCAACTCCCTCTGCCGGGCACCAGGCCTCGTCCACCTACAATCCCGAACGGAGCAGGATTTCTTCCAGATGCAAGCTGCCACAAACTGGAAGACAAGCTTCCCTTGGAGGGCCAAAGGTCACCTACAAACTGACATCAGGCACCTGGGCAGCTGACTTTACTTACCCCTGGAAACAGGTCATCCTTTGTTCCCAATTCCCCCAGCCGGGCACCTAGCTCCGGCCACCTACAATCCCGAACGGAACAGGATTTCTTCCAGATGCAAGCTGCCACAAGCAGGAAGCCTGGCTTCCCATGGAGGGCCAAAGGCCTCCTACAAACTGACATCAGGCACCTGGGCAGCTGACTTTACTTACCCCTGGAAACAGGACATCGTTTGTGCACAACTCCCTCTGCCGGGCACCTGGCCTCGGCCACCTACAATCCCGAACGGAACAGGATTTCTTCCAGATGCAAGCTGCCTTTAACAGGAAGACTAGCTTCCCTTGGAGGGCCAAAGGCCTCCTATAAACTGACATCAGGCATTTGGGCAGCTGACTTAAGTTACCCCTGGAAACAGCCCATCCTTTGTGCCCAACTCCCTCTGCCAAGCACCAGGCCTTGCCCACCTACAATCCCGAATGGAACAGGATTTCTTCCAGATGCAAGCTGCCACAAACTGGAAGACAAGCTTCCCTTGGAGGGCCAAAGGCCTCCTACAAACTGACATCAGGCACCTGGGCAGCTGACTTTACTTACCCCTGGAAACAGCCCATCGTTTGTGCCCAACTCCCTCTGCCGGGCACCAGGCCTCGCCCACCTACAATCCCGAACGGAACAGGATTTCTTCCAGATGCAAGCTGCCACAAACTGGAAGCCTGGCTTCCCTTGGAGGGCCAAAGGCCTCCTACAAACTGACATCAGGCACCTGGGCAGCTGACTTTACTTACTCCTGGAAACAGCCCATCCTTTGTGCCCAACTCCCTCTGCCGGGCACCAGGCCTCGCCCACCTACAATCCCGAACGGAACAGGATTTCTTCCAGATGCAAGCTGCCTCAAACTGGAAACCTGGCTTCCCTTGGAGGGCCAAAGGCCTCCTACAAACTGACATCAGGCACCTGGGCAGCTGACTTTACTTACCCCTGGAAACAGCCCATCCTTTGTGCCCAACTCCCTCTGCCGGGCACCAGGCCTCGGCCACCTACAATCCTGAACGGAACAGGATTTCTTCCAGATGCAAGCTGCCACAAGCAGGAAGCCTGGCTTCCCATGGAGGGCCAAAGGCCTCCTACAAACTGACATCAGGCACGTGGGCAGCTGACTTTACTTACCCCTCTAAACAGGACATCCTTTGTGCCCAACTCCCTCTGCCGGGCACCTGGCCTCGGCCACCTACAATCCCGAACGGAGCAGGATTTCTTCCCGATGCATGCTGCCACAAGCTGGAAGACTGGTTTCCAATGGAGGACCAAAGGCCTCCTACAAACTGACATCAGGCACCTGGGCAGCTGACTTTACTTACTCCTGGAAACAGGCCATCCTTTGTGCCCAACTCCCTCTGCCGGGCACCAGGCCTCGGCCACCTACAATCCTGAACGGAACAGGATTTCTTCCAGATGCAAGCTGCCACAAGCAGGAAGCCTGGCTTCCCATGGAAGGCCAAAGGCCTCCTACAAACTGACATCAGGCACGTGGGCAGCTGACTTTACTTACCTCTCTAAACAGGACATCCTTTGAGCCCAACTCCCTCAGCCGGGCACCTGGCCTCGGCCACCTACAATCCCGAACGAAACAGCATTTCTTCCAGATGCAAGCTGCCACAAGCAGGAAAACTAGCTTCCCTTGGAGGACCAAAGGCCTCCTACAAACTGACATCAGGCACCTGGGCAGCTGACTTTACTTACCCCTGGAAACAGCCCATCCTTTGTGCCCAACTCCCTCTGCCGGGCACCAGGCCTCGCCCACCTACAATCCCGAACGGAACAGGATTTCTTCCAGATGCAAGCTGCCTCAAACTGGAAACCTGGCTTCCCTTGGAGGGCCAAAGGCCTCCTACAAACTGACATCAGGCACCTGGGCAGCTGACTTTACTTGCCCCTGGAAACAGGCCATCCTTTGTGCCCAACTCCCTCTGCCGGGCACCAGGCCTCGGCCACCTACAATCCTGAACGGAACAGGATTTCTTCCAGATGCAAGCTGCCACAAACTGGAAGCCTGTCATCCCTTGGAGGGCCAAAGGCCTCCTACAAACTGACATCAGGCACCTGGGCAGCTGACCTTACTTACCCCTGGAAACCAGCCATCATTTGTGCCCAACTCCCTCTGCCGGGCACCTGGCCTCGGCCACCTACAATCCCGAACGGAACAGGATTTCTTCCAGATGCAAGCTGCCACAAGCAGGAAACCTGGCTTCCCATGGAGGGCCAAAGGCCTCCTACAAACTGACATCAGGCACCTGGGCAGCTGACTTTACTTACCCCTGGAAACAGCCCATCCTTTGTGCCCAACTCCCTCTGCTGGGCACCTGGCCTCGGCCACCTACAATCCCGAACGGAACAGGATTTCTTCCAGATGCAAGATGCCACAAACTGGAAGACAAGCTTCTCTTGGAGGGCCAAAGGCCTCCTATAAACTGACATCAGGCACCTGGGCAGCTGACTTTACTTACCCCTGGAAACAGGCCATCCTTTGTGCCCAACTCTCTTTGCCGGGCACCAGGCCTCGGCCACCTACAATCCTGAACGGAACAGGATTTCTTCCAGATGCAAGCTGCCACAAACTGGAAGCCTGTCATCCCTTGGAGGGCCAAAGGCCTCCTACAAACTGACATCAGGCACCTGGGCAGCTGACCTTACTTACCCCTGGAAACCAGCAATCATTTGTGCCCAACTCCCTCTGCCGGGCACCTGGCCTCGGCCACCTACAATCCCGAACGGAACAGGATTTCTTCCAGATGCAAGCTGCCACAAGCAGTAAACCTGGCTTCCCATGGAGGGCCAAAGGCCTCCTACAAACTGACATCAGGCACCTGGGCAGCTGACTTTACTTACCCCTGGAAACAGCCCATCCTTTGTGCCCAACTCCCTCTGCCGGGCACCAGGCCTCGCCCACCTACAATCCCGAACGGAACAGGATTTCTTCCAGATGCAAGCTGCCACAAACTGGAAACCTGGCTTCCCTTGGAGGGCCAAAGGCCTCCTACAAACTGACATCAGGCACCTGGGCAGCTGACTTTACTTACCCCTGGAAACAGCCCATCCTTTGTGCCCAACTTCCTCTGCCGGGCACCAGGCTTCGGCCACCTACAATCCTGAACGGAACAGGATTTCTTCCAGATGCAAGCTGCCACAAGCAGGAAGCCTGGCTTCCCATGGAGGGCCAAAGGCCTCCTACAAACTGACATCAGGCACGTGGGCAGCTGACTTTACTTACCCCTTTAAACAGGACATCCTTTGTGCCCAACTCCCTCAGCCGGGCACCAGGCCTCGCCCACCTACAATCCCGAACAAAACAGGATTTCTTCCAGATGCAAGCTGCCACAAACTGGAAGACAAGCTTCCCTTGGAGGGCCAAAGGCCTCCTACAAACTGACATCAGGCACTTGGGCAGCTGACTTTACTTACCCCTGGAAACAGCCCATCCTTTGTGCCCAACTCCCTCTGCCGGGCACCAGGCCTCGTCCACCTACAATCCCGAACGGAGCAGGATTTCTTCCAGATGCAAGCTGCCACAAACTGGAAGACAAGCTTCCCTTGGAGGGCCAAAGGTCACCTACAAACTGACATCAGGCACCTGGGCAGCTGACTTTACTTACCCCTGGAAACAGGTCATCCTTTGTTCCCAATTCCCCCAGCCGGGCACCTAGCTCCGGCCACCTACAATCCCGAACGGAACAGGATTTCTTCCAGATGCAAGCTGCCACAAGCAGGAAGCCTGGCTTCCCATGGAGGGCCAAAGGCCTCCTACAAACTGACATCAGGCACCTGGGCAGCTGACTTTACTTACCCCTGGAAACAGGACATCGTTTGTGCACAACTCCCTCTGCCGGGCACCTGGCCTCGGCCACCTACAATCCCGAACGGAACAGGATTTCTTCCAGATGCAAGCTGCCTTTAACAGGAAGACTAGCTTCCCTTGGAGGGCCAAAGGCCTCCTATAAACTGACATCAGGCATTTGGGCAGCTGACTTAAGTTACCCCTGGAAACAGCCCATCCTTTGTGCCCAACTCCCTCTGCCAAGCACCAGGCCTTGCCCACCTACAATCCCGAATGGAACAGGATTTCTTCCAGATGCAAGCTGCCACAAACTGGAAGACAAGCTTCCCTTGGAGGGCCAAAGGCCTCCTACAAACTGACATCAGGCACCTGGGCAGCTGACTTTACTTACCCCTGGAAACAGCCCATCGTTTGTGCCCAACTCCCTCTGCCGGGCACCAGGCCTCGCCCACCTACAATCCCGAACGGAACAGGATTTCTTCCAGATGCAAGCTGCCACAAACTGGAAGCCTGGCTTCCCTTGGAGGGCCAAAGGCCTCCTACAAACTGACATCAGGCACCTGGGCAGCTGACTTTACTTACTCCTGGAAACAGCCCATCCTTTGTGCCCAACTCCCTCTGCCGGGCACCAGGCCTCGCCCACCTACAATCCCGAACGGAACAGGATTTCTTCCAGATGCAAGCTGCCTCAAACTGGAAACCTGGCTTCCCTTGGAGGGCCAAAGGCCTCCTACAAACTGACATCAGGCACCTGGGCAGCTGACTTTACTTACCCCTGGAAACAGCCCATCCTTTGTGCCCAACTCCCTCTGCCGGGCACCAGGCCTCGGCCACCTACAATCCTGAACGGAACAGGATTTCTTCCAGATGCAAGCTGCCACAAGCAGGAAGCCTGGCTTCCCATGGAGGGCCAAAGGCCTCCTACAAACTGACATCAGGCACGTGGGCAGCTGACTTTACTTACCCCTCTAAACAGGACATCCTTTGTGCCCAACTCCCTCTGCCGGGCACCTGGCCTCGGCCACCTACAATCCCGAACGGAGCAGGATTTCTTCCCGATGCATGCTGCCACAAGCTGGAAGACTGGTTTCCAATGGAGGACCAAAGGCCTCCTACAAACTGACATCAGGCACCTGGGCAGCTGACTTTACTTACTCCTGGAAACAGGCCATCCTTTGTGCCCAACTCCCTCTGCCGGGCACCAGGCCTCGGCCACCTACAATCCTGAACGGAACAGGATTTCTTCCAGATGCAAGCTGCCACAAGCAGGAAGCCTGGCTTCCCATGGAAGGCCAAAGGCCTCCTACAAACTGACATCAGGCACGTGGGCAGCTGACTTTACTTACCTCTCTAAACAGGACATCCTTTGAGCCCAACTCCCTCAGCCGGGCACCTGGCCTCGGCCACCTACAATCCCGAACGAAACAGCATTTCTTCCAGATGCAAGCTGCCACAAGCAGGAAAACTAGCTTCCCTTGGAGGACCAAAGGCCTCCTACAAACTGACATCAGGCACCTGGGCAGCTGACTTTACTTACCCCTGGAAACAGCCCATCCTTTGTGCCCAACTCCCTCTGCCGGGCACCAGGCCTCGCCCACCTACAATCCCGAACGGAACAGGATTTCTTCCAGATGCAAGCTGCCTCAAACTGGATACCTGGCTTCCCTTGGAGGGCCAAAGGCCTCCTACAAACTGACATCAGGCACCTGGGCAGCTGACTTTACTTGCCCCTGGAAACAGGCCATCCTTTGTGCCCAACTCCCTCTGCCGGGCACCAGGCCTCGGCCACCTACAATCCTGAACGGAACAGGATTTCTTCCAGATGCAAGCTGCCACAAACTGGAAGCCTGTCATCCCTTGGAGGGCCAAAGGCCTCCTACAAACTGACATCAGGCACCTGGGCAGCTGACCTTACTTACCCCTGGAAACCAGCCATCATTTGTGCCCAACTCCCTCTGCCGGGCACCTGGCCTCGGCCACCTACAATCCCGAACGGAACAGGATTTCTTCCAGATGCAAGCTGCCACAAGCAGGAAACCTGGCTTCCCATGGAGGGCCAAAGGCCTCCTACAAACTGACATCAGGCACCTGGGCAGCTGACTTTACTTACCCCTGGAAACAGCCCATCCTTTGTGCCCAACTCCCTCTGCTGGGCACCTGGCCTCGGCCACCTACAATCCCGAACGGAACAGGATTTCTTCCAGATGCAAGATGCCACAAACTGGAAGACAAGCTTCTCTTGGAGGGCCAAAGGCCTCCTATAAACTGACATCAGGCACCTGGGCAGCTGACTTTACTTACCCCTGGAAACAGGCCATCCTTTGTGCCCAACTCTCTTTGCCGGGCACCAGGCCTCGGCCACCTACAATCCTGAACGGAACAGGATTTCTTCCAGATGCAAGCTGCCACAAACTGGAAGCCTGTCATCCCTTGGAGGGCCAAAGGCCTCCTACAAACTGACATCAGGCACCTGGGCAGCTGACCTTACTTACCCCTGGAAACCAGCAATCATTTGTGCCCAACTCCCTCTGCCGGGCACCTGGCCTCGGCCACCTACAATCCCGAACGGAACAGGATTTCTTCCAGATGCAAGCTGCCACAAGCAGTAAACCTGGCTTCCCATGGAGGGCCAAAGGCCTCCTACAAACTGACATCAGGCACCTGGGCAGCTGACTTTACTTACCCCTGGAAACAGCCCATCCTTTGTGCCCAACTCCCTCTGCCAAGCACCAGGCCTTGCCCACCTACAATCCCGAACGGAACAGGATTTCTTCCAGATGCAAGTTGCCACAAACTGGAAGACAAGCTTCCCTTGGAGGGCCAAAGGCCTCCTACAAACTGACATCAGGCACCTGGGCAGCTGACTTTACTTACCCCTGGAAACAGCCCATCCTTTGTGCCCAACTCCCTCTGCCGGGCACCAGGCCTCGCCCACCTACAATCCCGAACGGAACAGGATTTCTTCCAGATGCAAGCTGCCACAAACTGGAAGACAAGCTTCCCTTGGAGGGCCAAAGGCCTCCTACAAACTGACATCAGGCACCTGGGCAGCTGACTTTACTTACCCCTGGAAACAGCCCATCCTTTGTGCCCAACTTCCTCTGCTGGGCACTAGGCCTCGGCCACCAACAATCCTGAACGGAACAGGATTTCTTCCAGATGCAAGCTGCCACAAGCAGGAAGCCTGGCTTCCCATGGAGGGCCAAAGGCCTCCTACAAACTGACATCAGGCACGTGGGCAGCAGACTTTACTTACTGCTCTAAACAGGCCATCCTTTGTGCCCAACTCCCTCTGCCGGGCACCTGGCCTCGGCCACCTACAAACCCGAGCGGAACAGGATTTCTTCCCGATGCAAGCTGCCACAAGCTGGAAGACTGGTTTCCCATGGAGGACCAAAGGCCTCCTACAAACTGACATCAGGCACCTGGGCAGCTGACTTTACTTACTCCTGGAAACAGCCCATCCTTTGTGCCCAACTCCCTCTGCCGGGCACCAGGCCTCGACCACCTACAATCCTGAACGGAACAGGATTTCTTCCAGATGCAAGCTGCCACAAGCAGGTAGCCTGGCTTCCCATGGAGGGCCAAAGGCCTCCTACAAACTGACATCAGGCACGTGGGCAGCTGACTTTACTTACCTCTCTAAACAAGACATCCTTTGAGCCCAACTCCCTCAGCCGGGCACCTGGCCTCGGCCACCTACAATCCCGAACGAAACAGCATTTCTTCCAGATGCAAGCTGCCACAAGCAGGAAGACTAGCTTCCCTTGGAGGGCCAAAGGCCTCCTACAAACTGACATCAGGCACCTGGGCAGCTGACTTTACTTGCCCCTGGAAACAGGCCATCCTTTGTGCCCAACTCCCTCTGCCGGGCACCAGGCCTCGGCCACCTACAATCCTGAACGGAACAGGATTTCTTCCAGATGCAAGCTGCCACAAACTGGAAGCCTGTCATCCCTTGGAGGGCCAAAGGCCTCCTACAAACTGACATCAGGCACCTGGGCAGCTGACCTTACTTACCCCTGGAAACCAGCCATCATTTGTGCCCAACTCCCTCTGCCGGGCACCTGGCCTCGGCCACCTACAATCCCGAACGGAACAGGATTTCTTCCAGATGCAAGCTGCCACAAGCAGGAAACCTGGCTTCTCATGGAGGGCCAAAGGCCTCCTACAAACTGACATCAGGCACCTGGGCAGCTGACTTTACTTACTCCTGGAAACAGCCCATCCTTTGTGCCCAACTCCCTCTGCCGGGCACCAGGCCTTGCCCACCTACAATCCCGAACGGAACAGGATTTCTTCCAGATGCAAGCTGCCTCAAACTGGAAACCTGGCTTCCCTTGGAGGGCCAAAGGCCTCCTACAAACTGACATCAGGCACCTGGGCAGCTGACTTTACTTACCCCTGGAAACAGGCCA
This sequence comes from Chamaea fasciata, assembly GCF_029207755.1. Lineage (NCBI taxonomy): Eukaryota > Metazoa > Chordata > Aves > Passeriformes > Sylviidae > Chamaea > Chamaea fasciata. The sequence goes on from NW_027094194.1 coordinate 112,502, forward strand.
TCCTTTGTGCCCAACTCCCTCTGCCGGGCACCAGGCCTCGGCCACCTACAATCCTGAACGGAACAGGATTTCTTCCAGATGCAAGCTGCCACAAGCAGGAAGCCTGGCTTCCCATGGAGGGCCAAAGGCCTCCTACAAACTGACATCAGGCACGTGGGCAGCTGACTTTACTTACCCCTCTAAACAGGACATCCTTTGTGCCCAACTCCCTCTGCCGGGCACCTGGCCTCGGCCACCTACAATCCCGAACGGAGCAGGATTTCTTCCCGATGCATGCTGCCACAAGCTGGAAGACTGGTTTCCAATGGAGGACCAAAGGCCTCCTACAAACTGACATCAGGCACCTGGGCAGCTGACTTTACTTATTCCTGGAAACAGGCCATCCTTTGTGCCCAACTCCCTCTGCCGGGCACCAGGCCTCGGCCACCTACAATCCTGAACGGAACAGGATTTCTTCCAGATGCAAGCTGCCACAAACTGGAAGCCTGTCATCCCTTGGAGGGCCAAAGGCCTCCTACAAACTGACATCAGGCACCTGGGCAGCTGACCTTACTTACCCCTGGAAACCAGCCATCATTTGTGCCCAACTCCCTCTGCCGGGCACCTGGCCTCGGCCACCTACAATCCCGAACGGAACAGGATTTCTTCCAGATGCAGGCTGCCACAAGCAGTAAACCTGGCTTCCCATGGAGGGCCAAAGGCCTCCTACAAACTGACATCAGGCACCTGGGCAGCTGACTTTACTTACCCCTGGAAACAGGCCATCCTTTGTGCCCAACTCCCTCTGCCAAGCACCAGGCCTTGCCCACCTACAATCCCGAACGGAACAGGATTTCTTCCAGATGCAAGCTGCCACAAACTGGAAGACAAGCTTCCCTTGGAGGGCCAAAGGCCTCCTACAAACTGACATCAGGCACCTGGGCAGCTGACTTTACTTACCCCTGGAAACAGCCCATCCTTTGTGCCCAACTCCCTCTGCCGGGCACCAGGCCTCGCCCACCTACAATCCCGAACGGAACAGGATTTCTTCCAGATGCAAGCTGCCACAAACTGGAAGACAAGCTTCCCTTGGAGGGCCAAAGGCCTCCTACAAACTGACATCAGGCACCTGGGCAGCTGACTTTACTTACCCCTGGAAACAGCCCATCCTTTGTGCCCAACTTCCTCTGCTGGGCACTAGGCCTCGGCCACCAACAATCCCGAACGGAACAGGATTTCTTCCAGATGCAAGCTGCCACAAGCAGGAAGCCTGGCTTCCCATGGAGGGCCAAAGGCCTCCTACAAACTGACATCCGGCACGTGGGCAGCTGACTTTACTTACCGCTCTAAACAGGCCATCCTTTGTGCCCAACTCCCTCTGCCGGGCACCTGGCCTCGGCCACCTACAAACCCGAGCGGAACAGGATTTCTTCCCGATGCAAGCTGCCACAAGCTGGAAGACTGGTTTCCCATGGAGGACCAAAGGCCTCCTACAAACTGACATCAGGCACCTGGGCAGCTGACTTTACTTACTCCTGGAAACAGCCCATCCTTTGTGTCCAACTCCCTCTGCCGGGCACCAGGCCTCGACCACCTACAATCCTGAACGGAACACGATTTCTTCCAGATGCAAGCTGCCACAAGCAGGTAGCCTGGCTTCCCATGGAGGGCCAAAGGCCTCCTACAAACTGACATCAGGCACGTGGGCAGCTGACTTTACTTACCCCTCTAAACAGGACATCCTTTGAGCCCAACTCCCTCAGCCGGGCACCTGGCCTCGGCCACCTACAATCCCGAACGAAACAGCATTTCATCCAGATGCAAGCTGCCACAAGCAGGAAGACTAGCTTCCCTTGCAGGGCCAAAGGCCTCCTACAAACTGACATGAGGCACCTGGGCAGCTGACTTTACTTACCCCTGGAAACAGCCCATCCTTTGTTCCCAACTCCCTCTTCCGGGCACCAGGCCTCGGCCACCTACAATCCTGAACGGAACAGGATTTCTTCCAGATGCAAGCTGCCACAAACTGGAAGCCTGTCATCCCTTGGAGGGCCAAAAGCCTCCTACAAACTGATATCAGGCTCCTAAGCAGCTGACCTTCCTACCCCTGGAAACCAGCCATCATTTGTGCCCAACTCCCTCTGCCGGGCACCAGGCCTCGGCCACCTACAATCCTGAACGTAACAGGATTTCTTCCAGATGCAAGCTGCCACAAGCAGGAAGCCTGGCTTCTCATGGAGGGCCAAAGGCCTCCTACAAACTGACATCAGGCATGTGGGCAGCTGACTTTACTTACCCCTCTAAACAGGACATCCTTTGTGCCCAACTTCCTCTGCCCGGCACCTGGCCTCGGCCACCTACAATCCCGAACGAAACAGCATTTCTTCCAGATGCATGTTGCCACATGCTGGAAGACTAGCTTCCCTTGGAGGGCCAAAGGCCTCCTACAAACTGACATCAGGCACCTGGGCAGCTGACTTTACTTACCCCTGGAAACAGCCCATCCTTTGTGCCTAACTCCGTCAGCTGGGCACCCAGCTCCGGCCACCTACAATCCCGAACGAAACAGGATTTCTTCCAGATGCAAACTGCCTTGAACAGGAAGACAAGCTTCCCTTGGAGGGCCAAAGGCCTCCTACTAACTGACATCAGGCACCTGGGCAGCTGACTTTACTTACCCCTGGAAACAGGCCATCCTTTGTGCCCAACTCCCTCTGCCGGGCCCACAGCTTTGGCCACCTACAATCCCGAACGGAACAGGAGTTCTTCCAGATGCAAGCTGCCACAAGCTGGAAATGTGGCTTCACTTGGAGGGCCAAAGGCCTCCTACAAACTGACATCAGGCACCTGGGCAGCTGACTTTACTTTCCTAAAGAAACAGGCCATCATTTGTGCCCAACTCCCTCTGCCGGGCACCTGGCCTCGGCCACCTACAATCCCGAACGGAACAGGATTTCTTCCAGATGCAAGCTGCCACAAACTGGAAGACAAGCTTCCCTTGGAGGGCCAAAGGCCTCCTACAAACTGACATCAGGCACCTGGGCAGCTGACTTTACTTACCCCTGGAAACAGGCCATCCTTTGTGCCCAACTCCCTCTGCCAGGCACCAGGCTTCGGCCACCTACAATCCCGAACGGAACAGCATTTCTTCCAGATGCAAGCTGCCACAAGCAGGAAGCCTGGCTTCTCTTGGAGGGTCAAAGGCCTCCTACAAACTGACATCAGGCACCTGGGCAGCTGACTTTACTTATCCCTGGAAACAGGCCATCCTTTGTGCCCAACACCCTCTGCCGGGCACCTGGCCTCGGCCACCTACAGTCCCGAACGGAACCGGAGTTCTTCCAGATGCAAGCTGCCACAAGCTGAAACGTGGCTTCCCTAGGAGGGCCATTGGCCTCCTACAAACTGACATCAGGCACCTGGGCAGCTGACTTTACTTACTCCTGGAAACAGCCCATCCTTTGTGCCCAACTCCCTCTGCGGGTCACCAGGCCTCGGCCACCTACAATCCTGAACGGAACAGGATTTCTTCCAGATGCAAGCTGCCACAAGCAGGAAGCCTGGCTTCCCATGGAGGGCCAAAGGCCTCCTACAAACTGACATCAGGCACGTGGGCAGCTGACTTTACTTACCCCTCTAAACAGGACATCCTTTGTGCCCAACTCCCTCTGCCGGGCACCTGGCCTCGGCCACCTACAATCCCGAACGAAACAGCATTTCTTCTAGATGCAAGCTGCCACAAGCTGGAAGACTAGCTTCCCTTGGAGGGCCAAAGGCCTCCTACAAACTGACATCAGGCACCTGGGCAGCTGACTTTACTTACCCCTGGAAACAGGCCATCCTTTGTGCCTAACTCCCTCAGCTGGGCACCCAGCTCCGGCCACCTACAATCCCGAACGGAACAGGATTTCTTCCCGATGCAAACTGCCTTGAACAGGATGACAAGCTTCCCTTGGAGGGACAAAGGCCTCCTACAAACTGACATCAGGCACCTGGGCAGCTGACTTTACTTACCCCTTGAAACAGGCCTTCTTTTGTGCCCAACTCCCTCTGCCGGGCCCACAGCTTTGGCCACCTACAATCCCGAACGGAACAGGAGTTCTTCCAGATGCAAGCTGCCACAAGCTGGAAACGTGGCTTCACTTGGAGGGCCAAAGGCCTCCTACAAACTGACATCAGGCACCTGGGCAGCTGACTTTACTTACCCCTGGAAACAGGCCATCCTTTGTGCCCAACTCCCTCTGCCGGGCACCTGGCCTCGGCCACCTACAATCCCGAACGGAACAGGATTTCTTCCAGATGCAAGCTGCCACAAGCTGGAAGACTGGTTTCCAATGGAGGACCAAAGGCCTCCTACAAACTGGCATCAGGCACCTGGGCAGCTGACTTTACTTACCCCTGGAAACAGGCCATCCTTTGTGCCCAACTCCCTCTGCCGGGCACCAGGCCTCGGCCACCTGCAATCTCGAACAGATCAGTATTACTTCCCGATGCAAGCTGCCACAAACTGGAAGACTTGCTTCCGTTGGAGGGCCAAAGGTAACCTACAAACTGACATCAGGCACCTGGGCAGCTGACTTTACTTACCCCTGGAAACAGGTCATTCTTTGTTCCCAATTCCCCCAGCCGGGCACCTAGCTCCGGCCACCTACAATCCAGAACGAAACAGGATTTCTTCCAGATGCAAGCTGCCACAAGCAGGAAGCCTGGCTTCCCATGGAGGGCCAAAGGCCTCCTACAAACTGACATCAGGCACCTGGGCAGCTGACTTTACTTACCCCTGGAAACAGGACATCGTTTGTGCACAACTCCCTCTGCCGGGCACCTGGCCTCGGCCACCTACAATCCCGAACGGAACAGGATTTCTTCCAGATGCAAGCTGCCTTTAACAGGAAGACAAGCTTCCCATGGAGGGCCAAAGGCCTCCTATAAACTGACATCAGGCATTTGGGCAGCTGACTTAACTTACCCCTGGAAACAGCCCATCATTTGTGCCCAACTCCCTCTGCCAAGCACCAGGCCTTGCCCACCTACAATCCCGAACGGAACAGGATTTCTTCCAGATGCAAGCTGCCACAAACTGGAAGACTGGTTTCCCTTGGAGGGCCAAAGGCCTCCTACAAACTGACATCAGGCACCTGGGCAGCTGACTTTACTTACCCCTGGAAACAGGCCATCCTTTGTGCCCAACTCCCTCTGCCGGGCACCAGGCCACGGCCACCTGCAATCTCGAACAGATCAGTATTACTTCCCGATGCAAGCTGCCACAAGCTGGAAGCCTGGCTTTCCATGGAGGACCAATAGCCACCTGCAAACTGACATCAGGCACCTGGGCAGCTGACTTTACTTACCCCTGGAAACAGCCCAGCCTTTGTGTCCAACTCCCTCATCCGGGCACCCAGCTCCGGCCAGCTACAATCCCGAACGGAACAGGATTTCTTCCAGATGCAAGCTGCCACAAACTGGAAGCCTGTCATCCCTTGGAGGGCCAAAGGCCTCCTACAAACTGACATCAGGCACCTGGGCAGCTGACCTTACTTACCCCTGGAAACCAGTCATCATTTGTGCCCAACTCCCTCTGCCGGGCACCTGGCCTCGGCCACCTACAATCCCGAACGGAACAGGATTTCTTCCAGATGCAAGCTGCCACAAGCAGGAAACCTGGCTTCCCATGGAGGGCCAAAGGCCTCCTACAAACTGACATCAGGCACCTGGGCAGCTGACTTTACTTACCCCTGGAAACAGCCCATCCTTTGTGCCCAACTCCCTCTGCCGGGCACCTGGCCTCGGCCACCTAAAATCCCGAACGGAACAGGATTTCTTCCAGATGCAAGCTGCCACAAACTGGAAGACAAGCTTCCCTTGGAGGGCCAAAGGCCTCCTACAAACTGACATCAGGCACCTGGGCAGCTGACTTTACTTACCCCTGGAAACAGGCCATCCTTTGTGCCCAACTCCCTCTGCCGGGCACCAGGCCTCGCCCACCTACAATCCCGAACGGAACAGGATTTCTTCCAGATGCAAGCTGCCACAAACTGGAAGACAAGCTTCCCTTGGAGGGCCAAAGGCCTCCTACAAACTGACATCAGGCACCTGGGCAGCTGACTTTACTTACCCCTGGAAACAGGCCATCCTTTGTGCCCAACTCCCTTTGCCGGGCACCAGGCCACGGCCACCTACAATCCTGAACGGAACAGGATTTCTTCCAGATGCAAGCTGCCACAAACTGGAAGCCTGTCATCCCTTGGAGGGCCAAAGGCTACCTACAAACTGACATCAGGCACCTGGGCAGCTGACCATACTTACCCCTGGAAACCAGCCATCATTTGTGCCCAACTCCCTCTGCCGGGCACCTGGCCTCGGCCACCTACAATCCCGAACGGAACAGGATTTCTTCCAGATGCAAGCTGCCACAAGCAGTAAACCTGGCTTCCCATGGAGGGCCAAAGGCCTCCTACAAACTGACATCAGGCACCTGGGCAGCTGACTTTACTTACCCCTGGAAACAGCCCATCCTTTCTGCCCAACTCCCTCTGCCAAGCACCAGGCTTTGCCCACCTACAATCCCGAACGGAACAGGATTTCTTCCAGATGCAAGCTGCCACAAACTGGAAGACAAGCTTCCCTTGGAGGGCCAAAGGCCTCCTACAAACTGACATCAGGCACCTGGGCAGCTGACTTTACTTACCCCTGGAAACAGCCCATCATTTTTGTCCAACTCCCTCTGCCGGGCACTAGGCCTCGGCCACCAACAATCCTGAACGGAACAGGATTTCTTCCAGATGCAAGCTGCCACAAGCAGGAAGCCTGGCTTCCCATGGAGGGCCAAAGGCCTCCTACAAACTGACATCAGGCACGTGGGCAGCTGACTTTACTTACCGCTCTAAACAGGCCATCCTTTGTGCCCAACTCCCTCTGCCGGGCACCTGGCCTTGGCCACCTACAAACCCGAGCCGAACAGGATTTCTTCCCGATGCAAGCTGCCACAAGCTGGAAGACTGGTTTCCCATGGAGGACCAAAGGCCTCCTACAAACTGACATCAGGCACCTGGGCAGCTGACTTTACTTACTCCTGGAAACAGCCCATCCTTTGTGCCCAACTCCCTCTGCCGGGCACCAGGCCGCGGCCACCTACAATCCTGAACGGAACACGATTTCTTCCAGATGCAAGCTGCCACAAGCAGGAAGCCTGGCTTCCCATGGAGGGCCAAAGGCCTCCTACAAACTGACATCAGGCACGTGGGCAGCTGACTTTACTTACCCCTCTAAACAGGACATCCTTTGAGCCCAACTCCCTCAGCCGGGCACCTGGCCTCGGCCACCTACAATCCCGAACGAAACAGCATTTCATCCAGATGCAAGCTGCCACAAGCAGGAAGACTAGCTTCCCTTGGAGGGCCAAAGGCCTCCTACAAACTGACATCAGGCACCTGGGCAGCTGACTTTACTTACCCCTGGAAACAGGCCATCCTTTGTGCCCAACTCCCTCTTCCGGGCACCAGGCCTCGGCCACCTACAATCCTGAACGGAACAGGATTTCTTCCAGATGCAAGCTGCCACAAACTGGAAGCCTGTCATCCCTTGGAGGGCCAAAGGCCTCCTACAAACTGATATCAGGCACCTGGGCAGCTGACCTTCTTACCCCTGAAACCAGCCATCACTTGTGCCCAACTCCCTCTGCCGGGCACCTGGCCTCGGCCACCTACAATCCCGAACGGAACAGGATTTCTTCCAGATGCAAGCTGCCACAAGCAGTAAACCTGGCTTCCCATGGAGGGCCAAAGGCCTCCTACAAACTGACATCAGGCACCTGGGCAGCTGACTTTACTTACCCCTGGAAACAGGCCATCCTTTGTGCCCAACTCCCTCTGCCGGGCACCAGGCCTCGGCCACCTACAATCCTGAACGGAACAGGATTTCTTCCAGATGCAAGCTGCCACAAGCAGGAAGCCTGGCTTCCCATGGAGGGCCAAAGGCCTCCTACAAACTGACATCAGGCACGTGGGCAGCTGACTTTACTTACCCCTCTAAACAGGACATCCTTTGTGCCCAACTTCCTCTGCCGGGCACCTGGCCTCGGCCACCTACAATCCCGAACGAAACAGCATTTCTTCCAGATGCATGCTGCCACAAGCTGGAAGACTAGCTTCCCTTTGGAGGGCCAAAGGCCTCCTACAAACTGACATCAGGCACCTGGGCAGCTGACTTTACTTACCCCTGGAAACAGTCCATCATTTGTGCCTAACTCCGTCAGCTGGGCACCCAGCTCCGGCCACCTACAATCCCGAACGAAACAGGATTTCTTCCAGATGCAAACTGCCTTGAACAGGAAGACAAGCTTCCCTTGGAGGGCCAAAGGCCTCCTACTAACTGACATCAGGCACCTGGGCAGCTGACTTTACTTACCCCTGGAAACAGGCCATCCTTTGTGCCCAACTCCCTCGGCCGGGCCCACAGTTTTGGCCACCTACAATCCCGAACGGAACAGGAGTTCTTCCAGATGCAAGCTGCCACAAGCTGGAAATGTGGCTTCACTTGGAGGGCCAAAGGCCTCCTACAAACTGACATCAGGCACCTGGGCAGCTGACTTTACTTTCCTAAAGAAATAGCCATCATTTGTGCCCAACTCCCTCTGCCGGGCACCTGGCCTCGGCCACCTAAAATCCCGAACGGAACACGATTTCTTCCAGATGCAAGCTGCCACAAACTGGAAGACAAGCTTCCCTTGGAGGGCCAAAGGCCTCCTACAAACTGACATCAGGCACCTGGGCAGCTGACTTTACTTACCCCTGGAAACAGCCCATCCTTTGTGCCTAACTCCGTCAGCTGGGCACCTAGCTCCGGCCACCTACAATCCCGAACGAAACAGGATTTCTTCCAGATGCAAACTGCCTTGAACAGGAAGACAAGCTTCCCTTGGAGGGCCAAAGGCCTCCTACAAACTGACATCAGGCACCTGGGCAGCTGACTTTACTTACCCCTGGAAACAGCCCATCCTTTGTGCCCAACTTCTTCTGCCGGGCACCCTGCTCCGGCCACCTACAATCCCGAACGGAACAGCATTTCTTCCAGATGCAAGCTGCCACAAGCTGGAAGACTGGTTTCCCATGCAGGACCAAAGGCCTCCTACAAACTGGCATCAGGCACCTGGGCAGCTGACTTTACTTACCCCTGGAAACAGGCCATCCTTTGTGCCCAACTCCCTCTGCCGGGCACCAGGCCTCGGCCACCTGCAATCTCGAACAGATCGGTATTACTTCCCGATGCAAGCTGCCACAAGCTGGAAGCCTGGCTTTCCATGGAGGACCAATAGCCACCTGCAAACTGACATCAGGCACCTGGGCAGCTGACTTTACTTACCCCTGGAAACAGCCCAGCCTTTGTGTCCAACTCCCTCATCCGGGCACCCAGCTCCGGCCAGCTACAATCCCGAACGGAACAGGATTTCTTCCAGATGCAAGCTGCCACAAGCAGGAAGCCAAGCTTCCCATGGAGGGCCAAAGGCCTCCTAAAAACTGACATCAGGCACCTGGGCAGATGACTTTACTTACCCCTGGAAACAGGACATCCTTTGTGCCCAACTCCCTCTGCCGGGCAGATGGCTTCGGCCACCTACAATCCCGAACGGAACCGGAGTTCTTCCAGATGCAAGCTGCCACAAACTGGAAGCCTGTCATCCCTTGGAGGGCCAAAGGCCTCCTACAAACAGACATCAGGCACCTGGGCAGCTGACTTTACTTACCCCTGGAAACAGGCCATCATTTGTGCCCAACTCCCTCTGCCGGGCACCCTGCTCCGGCAACCTACAATCCTGAACGGAACAGGATTTCTTCCAGATGCAAGCTGCCTTAAACAGGAAGACGAGCTTCCCTTGGAGGGCCAAAGGCCTCCTACAAACTGACATCAGGCACCTGGGCATCGGACTTTACTTACCCCTGGAAACAGCCCATCCTTTGTGCCCAACTCCCTCTGCCGGGCACCTGGCCTCGGCCACCTACAATCCCGAACGGAACAGGATTTCTTCCAGATGCAAGCTGCGACAAGCTGGAAGACTGGTTTCCCAAGGAGGACCAAAGGCCTCCTAAAAACTGGCATCAGGCATCTGGGCAGCTGACTTTACTTACCCCTGGAAACAGCCCATCCTTTGTGCCCAACTCCCTCTGCCGGGCACCAGGTCTCGCCCACCTACAATCCCGAACGGAACAGGATTGCTTCCAGATGCAAGCTGCCACAAACTGGAAGACAAGCTTCCCTTGGAGGGCCAAAGGCCTCCTACAAACTGACATCAGGCACCTGGGCAGCTGACTTTACTTACCCCTGGAAACAGCCCATCCTTTGTGCCCAACTCCCTCTGCCAAGCACCAGGCCTTGCCCACCTACAATCCCGAACGGAACAGGATTTCTTCCAGATGCAAGCTGCCACAAACTGGAAACCTGGCTTCCCTTGGAGGGCCAAAGGCCTCCTACAAACTGACATCAGGCACCTGGGCAGCTGACTTTACTTACCCCTGGAAACAGCCCATCCTTTGTGCCCAACTTCCTCTGCCGGGCACCAGGCCTCGGCCACCTACAATCCTGAACGGAACAGGATTTCTTCCAGATGCAAGCTGCCACAAGCAGGAAGCCTGGCTTCCCATGGAGGGCCAAAGGCCTCCTACAAACTGACATCAGGCACGTGGGCAGCTGACTTTACTTACCCCTTTAAACAGGACATCCTTTGTGCCCAACTCCCTCAGCCGGGCACCAGGCCTCGCCCACCTACAATCCCGAACAAAACAGGATTTCTTCCAGATGCAAGCTGCCACAAACTGGAAGACAAGCTTCCCTTGGAGGGCCAAAGGCCTCCTACAAACTGAGATCAGGCACCTGGGCAGCTGACTTTACTTACCCCTGGAAACAGCCCGTCCTTTGTGCCCAACTCCCTCTGCCGGGCACCAGGCCTCGTCCACCTACAATCCCGAACGGAGCAGGATTTCTTCCAGATGCAAGCTGCCACAAACTGGAAGACAAGCTTCCCTTGGAGGGCCAAAGGCCTCCTACAAACTGACATCAGGCACCTGGGCAGCTGACTTTACTTACCCCTGGAAACAGGCCATCCTTTGTGCCCAACTCCCTCTGCCGGGCCCACAGCTTTGGCCACCTACAATCCCGAACAAAACAGGAGTTCTTCCAGATGCAAGCTGCCACAAGCTGGAAATGTGGCTTCACTTGGAGGGCCAAAGGCCTCCTACAAACTGACATCAGGCACCTGGGCAGCTGACTTTACTTACCTTTGGAAACAGGCCATCATTTGTGCACAACTCCCTCTGCCAAGCACCAGGCCTCGGCCACCTACAATCCCGAACGGAACAGGATTTCTTCCAGATGCAAGCTGCCACAAACTGGAACCCTGGCTTCCCTTGGAGGGCCAAAGGCCTCCTATAAACTGACATCAGGCACCTGGGCAGCTGACTTTACTTACCCCTGGAAACAGCCCATCATTTGTGCCCAACTCCCTCTGCCGGGCACCAGGCCTCGCCCACCTACAATCCCGAACGGAACAGGATTTCTTCCAGATGCAAGCTGCCACAAACTGGAAGACTTGCTTCCGTTGGAGGGCCAAAGGTCACCTACAAACTGACATCAGGCACCTGGGCAGCTGACTTTACTTACCCCTGGAAACAGGTCATCCTTTGTTCCCAATTCCCCCAGCCGGGCACCTAGCTCCGGCCACCTACAATCCCGAACGGAACAGCATTTCTTCCAGATGCAAGCTGCCACAAGCAGGAAGCCTGGCTTCCCATGGAGGGCCAAAGGCCTCCTACAAACTGACATCAGGCACCTGGGCAGCTGACTTTACTTACCCCTGGAAACAGGACATCGTTTGTGCACAACTCCCTCTGCCGGGCACCTGGCCTCGGCCACCTACAATCCCGAACGGAACAGGATTTCTTCCAGATGCAAGCTGCCTTTAACAGGAAGACTAGCTTCCCTTGGAGGGCCAAAGGCCTCCTATAAACTGATATCAGGCATTTGGGCAGCTGACTTAACTTACCCCTGGAAACAGCCCATCCTTTGTGCCCAACTCCCTCTGCCATGCACCAGGCCTTCCTCACCTACAATCCCGAATGGAACAGGATTTCTTCCAGATGCAAGCTGCCACAAACTGGAAGCCTGTCATCCCTTGGAGGGCCAAAGGCCTCCTACAAACTGACATCAGGCACCTGGGCAGCTGACTTTACTTACCCCTGGAAACAGCCCATCGTTTGTGCCCAACTCCCTCTGCCGGGCACCAGGCCTCGCCCACCTACAATCCCGAACGGAACAGGATTTCTTCCAGATGCAAGCTGCCACAAACTGGAAGACAAGCTTCCCTTGGAGGGCCAAAGGCCTCCTACAAACTGACATCAGGCACCTGGGCAGCTGACTTTACTTACTCCTGGAAACAGCCCATCCTTTGTGCCCAACTCCCTCTGCCGGGCACCAGGCCTCGCCCACCTACAATCCCGAACGGAACAGGATTTCTTCCAGATGCAAGCTGCCCCAAACTGGAAACCTGGCTTCCCTTGGAGGGCCAAAGGCCTCCTACAAACTGACATCAGGCACCTGGGCAGCTGACTTTACTTACCCCTGGAAACAGCCCATCCTTTGTGCCCAACTCCCTCTGCCGGGCACCAGGCCTCGGCCACCTACAATCCTGAACGGAACAGGATTTCTTCCAGATGCAAGCTGCCACAAGCAGGAAGCCTGGCTTCCCATGGAGGGCCAAAGGCCTCCTACAAACTGACATCAGGCACGTGGGCAGCTGACTTTACTTACCCCTCTAAACAGGACATCCTTTGTGCCCAACTCCCTCTGCCGGGCACCTGGCCTCGGCCACCTACAATCCCGAACGGAGCAGGATTTCTTCCCGATGCATGCTGCCACAAGCTGGAAGACTGGTTTCCAATGGAGGACCAAAGGCCTCCTACAAACTGACATCAGGCACCTGGGCAGCTGACTTTACTTACTCCTGGAAACAGGCCATCCTTTGTGCCCAACTCCCTCTGCCGGGCACCAGGCCTCGGCCACCTACAATCCTGAACGGAACAGGATTTCTTCCAGATGCAAGCTGCCACAAGCAGGAAGCCTGGCTTCCCATGGAGGGCCAAAGGCCTCCTACAAACTGACATCAGGCACGTGGGCAGCTGACTTTACTTACCTCTCTAAACAGGACATCCTTTGAGCCCAACTCCCTCAGCCGGGCACCTGGCCTCGGCCACCTACAATCCCGAACGGAACAGCATTTCTTCCAGATGCAAGCTGCCACAAGCTGGAAGACTGGTTTCCCATGCAGGACCAAAGGCCTCCTACAAACTGGCATCAGGCACCTGGGCAGCTGACTTTACTTACCCCTGGAAACAGGCCATCCTTTGTGCCCAACTCCCTCTGCCGGGCACCAGGCCTCGGCCACCTGCAATCTCGAACAGATCAGTATTACTTCCCGATGCAAGCTGCCACAAGCTGGAAGCCTGGCTTTCCATGGAGGACCAATAGCCACCTGCAAACTGACATCAGGCACCTGGGCAGCTGACTTTACTTACCCCTGGAAACAGCCCAGCCTTTGTGTCCAACTCCCTCATCCGGGCACCCAGCTCCGGCCAGCTACAATCCCGAACGGAACAGGATTTCTTCCAGATGCAAGCTGCCACAAGCAGGAAGCCTGGCTTCCCATGGAGGGCCAAAGGCCTCCTAAAAACTGACATCAGGCACCTGGGCAGATGACTTTACTTACCCCTGGAAACAGGACATCCTTTGTGCCCAACTCCCTCTGCCGGGCAGATGGCTTCGGCCACCTACAATCCCGAACGGAACCGGAGTTCTTCCAGATGCAAGCTGCCACAAACTGGAAGCCTGTCATCCCTTGGAGGGCCAAAGGCCTCCTACAAACAGACATCAGGCACCTGGGCAGCTGACTTTACTTACCCCTGGAAACAGGCCATCATTTGTGCCCAACTCCCTCTGCCGGGCACCCTGCTCCGGCAACCTACAATCCTGAACGGAACAGGATTTCTTCCAGATGCAAGCTGCCTTAAACAGGAAGACGAGCTTCCCTTGGAGGGCCAAAGGCCTCCTACAAACTGACATCAGGCACCTGGGCATCGGACTTTACTTACCCCTGGAAACAGCCCATCCTTTGTGCCCAACTCCCTCTGCCGGGCACCTGGCCTCGGCCACCTACAATCCCGAACGGAACAGGATTTCTTCCAGATGCAAGCTGCGACAAGCTGGAAGACTGGTTTCCCAAGGAGGACCAAAGGCCTCCTAAAAACTGGCATCAGGCATCTGGGCAGCTGACTTTACTTACCCCTGGAAACAGCCCATCCTTTGTGCCCAACTCCCTCTGCCGGGCACCAGGTCTCGCCCACCTACAATCCCGAACGGAACAGGATTGCTTCCAGATGCAAGCTGCCACAAACTGGAAGACAAGCTTCCCTTGGAGGGCCAAAGGCCTCCTACAAACTGACATCAGGCACCTGGGCAGCTGACTTTACTTACCCCTGGAAACAGCCCATCCTTTGTGCCCAACTCCCTCTGCCAAGCACCAGGCCTTGCCCACCTACAATCCCGAACGGAACAGGATTTCTTCCAGATGCAAGCTGCCACAAACTGGAAACCTGGCTTCCCTTGGAGGGCCAAAGGCCTCCTACAAACTGACATCAGGCACCTGGGCAGCTGACTTTACTTACCCCTGGAAACAGCCCATCCTTTGTGCCCAACTCCCTCTGCCATGCACCAGGCCTCGGCCACCTACAATCCTGAACGGAACAGGATTTCTTCCAGATGCAAGCTGCCACAAGCAGGAAGCCTGGCTTCCCATGGAGGGCCAAAGGCCTCCTACAAACTGACATCAGGCACGTGGGCAGCTGACTTTACTTACCCCTTTAAACAGGACATCCTTTGTGCCCAACTCCCTCAGCCGGGCACCAGGCCTCGCCCACCTACAATCCCGAACAAAACAGGATTTCTTCCAGATGCAAGCTGCCACAAACTGGAAGACAAGCTTCCCTTGGAGGGCCAAAGGCCTCCTACAAACTGAGATCAGGCACCTGGGCAGCTGACTTTACTTACCCCTGGAAACAGCCCGTCCTTTGTGCCCAACTCCCTCTGCCGGGCACCAGGCCTCGTCCACCTACAATCCCGAACGGAGCAGGATTTCTTCCAGATGCAAGCTGCCACAAACTGGAAGACAAGCTTCCCTTGGAGGGCCAAAGGCCTCCTACAAACTGACATCAGGCACCTGGGCAGCTGACTTTACTTACCCCTGGAAACAGGCCATCCTTTGTGCCCAACTCCCTCTGCCGGGCCCACAGCTTTGGCCACCTACAATCCCGAACAAAACAGGAGTTCTTCCAGATGCAAGCTGCCACAAGCTGGAAATGTGGCTTCACTTGGAGGGCCAAAGGCCTCCTACAAACTGACATCAGGCACCTGGGCAGCTGACTTTACTTACCTTTGGAAACAGGCCATCATTTGTGCACAACTCCCTCTGCCAAGCACCAGGCCTCGGCCACCTACAATCCCGAACGGAACAGGATTTCTTCCAGATGCAAGCTGCCACAAACTGGAACCCTGGCTTCCCTTGGAGGGCCAAAGGCCTCCTATAAACTGACATCAGGCACCTGGGCAGCTGACTTTACTTACCCCTGGAAACAGCCCATCATTTGTGCCCAACTCCCTCTGCCGGGCACCAGGCCTCGCCCACCTACAATCCCGAACGGAACAGGATTTCTTCCAGATGCAAGCTGCCACAAACTGGAAGACTTGCTTCCGTTGGAGGGCCAAAGGTCACCTACAAACTGACATCAGGCACCTGGGCAGCTGACTTTACTTACCCCTGGAAACAGGTCATCCTTTGTTCCCAATTCCCCCAGCCGGGCACCTAGCTCCGGCCACCTACAATCCCGAACGGAACAGCATTTCTTCCAGATGCAAGCTGCCACAAGCAGGAAGCCTGGCTTCCCATGGAGGGCCAAAGGCCTCCTACAAACTGACATCAGGCACCTGGGCAGCTGACTTTACTTACCCCTGGAAACAGGACATCGTTTGTGCACAACTCCCTCTGCCGGGCACCTGGCCTCGGCCACCTACAATCCCGAACGGAACAGGATTTCTTCCAGATGCAAGCTGCCTTTAACAGGAAGACTAGCTTCCCTTGGAGGGCCAAAGGCCTCCTATAAACTGATATCAGGCATTTGGGCAGCTGACTTAACTTACCCCTGGAAACAGCCCATCCTTTGTGCCCAACTCCCTCTGCCATGCACCAGGCCTTGCTCACCTACAATCCCGAATGGAACAGGATTTCTTCCAGATGCAAGCTGCCACAAACTGGAAGCCTGTCATCCCTTGGAGGGCCAAAGGCCTCCTACAAACTGACATCAGGCACCTGGGCAGCTGACTTTACTTACCCCTGGAAACAGCCCATCGTTTGTGCCCAACTCCCTCTGCCGGGCACCAGGCCTCGCCCACCTACAATCCCGAACGGAACAGGATTTCTTCCAGATGCAAGCTGCCACAAACTGGAAGACAAGCTTCCCTTGGAGGGCCAAAGGCCTCCTACAAACTGACATCAGGCACCTGGGCAGCTGACTTTACTTACTCCTGGAAACAGCCCATCCTTTGTGCCCAACTCCCTCTGCCGGGCACCAGGCCTCGCCCACCTACAATCCCGAACGGAACAGGATTTCTTCCAGATGCAAGCTGCCCCAAACTGGAAACCTGGCTTCCCTTGGAGGGCCAAAGGCCTCCTACAAACTGACATCAGGCACCTGGGCAGCTGACTTTACTTACCCCTGGAAACAGCCCATCCTTTGTGCCCAACTCCCTCTGCCGGGCACCAGGCCTCGGCCACCTACAATCCTGAACGGAACAGGATTTCTTCCAGATGCAAGCTGCCACAAGCAGGAAGCCTGGCTTCCCATGGAGGGCCAAAGGCCTCCTACAAACTGACATCAGGCACGTGGGCAGCTGACTTTACTTACCCCTCTAAACAGGACATCCTTTGTGCCCAACTCCCTCTGCCGGGCACCTGGCCTCGGCCACCTACAATCCCGAACGGAGCAGGATTTCTTCCCGATGCATGCTGCCACAAGCTGGAAGACTGGTTTCCAATGGAGGACCAAAGGCCTCCTACAAACTGACATCAGGCACCTGGGCAGCTGACTTTACTTACTCCTGGAAACAGGCCATCCTTTGTGCCCAACTCCCTCTGCCGGGCACCAGGCCTCGGCCACCTACAATCCTGAACGGAACAGGATTTCTTCCAGATGCAAGCTGCCACAAGCAGGAAGCCTGGCTTCCCATGGAGGGCCAAAGGCCTCCTACAAACTGACATCAGGCACGTGGGCAGCTGACTTTACTTACCTCTCTAAACAGGACATCCTTTGAGCCCAACTCCCTCAGCCGGGCACCTGGCCTCGGCCACCTACAATCCCGAACGAAACAGCATTTCTTCCAGATGCAAGCTGCCACAAGCAGGAAGACTAGCTTCCCTTGGAGGGCCAAAGGCCTCCTACAAACTGACATCAGGCACCTGGGCAGCTGACTTTACTTGCCCCTGGAAACAGGCCATCCTTTGTGCCCAACTCCCTCTGCCGGGCACCAGGCCTCGGCCACCTACAATCCTGAACGGAACAGGATTTCTTCCAGATGCAAGCTGCCACAAACTGGAAGCCTGTCATCCCTTGGAGGGCCAAAGGCCTCCTACAAACTGACATCAGGCACCTGGGCAGCTGACCTTACTTACCCCGGGAAACCAGCCATCATTTGTGCCCAACTCCCTCTGCCGGGCACCTGGCCTCGGCCACCTACAATCCCGAACGGAACAGGATTTCTTCCAGATGCAAGCTGCCACAAGCAGGAAACCTGGCTTCCCATGGAGGGCCAAAGGCCTCCTACAAACTGACATCAGGCACCTGGGCAGCTGACTTTACTTACCCCTGGAAACAGCCCATCCTTTGTGCCCAACTCCCTCTGCTGGGCACCTAGCCTCGGCCACCTACAATCCCGAACGGAACAGGATTTCTTCCAGATGCAAGCTGCCACAAACTGGAAGACAAGCTTCCCTTGGAGGGCCAAAGGCCTCCTACAAACTGACATCAGGCACCTGGGCAGCTGACTTTACTTACCCCTGGAAACAGGCCATCCTTTGTGCCCAACTCTCTTTGCCGGGCACCAGGCCTCGGCCACCTACAATCCTGAACGGAACAGGATTTCTTCCAGATGCAAGCTGCCACAAACTGGAAGCCTGTCATCCCTTGGAGGGCCAAAGGCCTCCTACAAACTGACATCAGGCACCTGGGCAGCTGACCTTACTTACCCCTGGAAACCAGCCATCATTTGTGCCCAACTCCCTCTGCCGGGCACCTGGCCTCGGCCACCTACAATCCCGAACGGAACAGGATTTCTTCCAGATGCAAGCTGCCACAAGCAGTAAACCTGGCTTCCCATGGAGGGCCAAAGGCCTCCTACAAACTGACATCAGGCACCTGGGCAGCTGACTTTACTTACCCCTGGAAACAGCCCATCCTTTGTGCCCAACTCCCTCTGCCAAGCACCAGGCCTTGCCAACCTACAATCCCGAACGGAACAGGATTTCTTCCAGATGCAAGCTGCCACAAACTGGAAGACAAGCTTCCCTTGGAGGGCCAAAGGCCTCCTACAAACTGACATCAGGCACCTGGGCAGCTGACTTTACTTACCCCTGGAAACAGCCCATCCTTTGTGCCCAACTCCCTCTGCCGGGCACCAGGCCTCGCCCACCTACAATCCCGAACGGAACAGGATTTCTTCCAGATGCAAGCTGCCACAAACTGGAAGACAAGCTTCCCTTGGAGGGCCAAAGGCCTCCTACAAACTGACATCAGGCACGTGGGCAGCTGACTTTACTTACCCCTCTAAACAGGCCATCATTTGTGCCCAACACCCTCTGCCGGGCACCCTGCTCCGGCAACCTACAATCCTGAACGGAACAGGATTTCTTCCAGATGCAAGCTGCCTTAAACAGGAAGACGAGCTTCCCTTGGAGGGCCAAAGGCCTCCTACAAACTGACATCAGGCACCTGGGCAGCTGACTTTACTTATCCCTGGAAAAAGGACATCCTTTGTGCCCAACGCCCTCTGCCGGGCACCTGGCCTCGGCCACCTACAAACCCGAACGGAACCGGAGTTCTTCCAGATGCAAGCTGCCACAAGCTGGAAACGCGGCTTCACTTGGAGGGCCAAAGGCCTCCTACAAACTGACATCAGGCACCTGGGCAGCTGACTTTACTTACCCCTGGAAACAGGCCATCCTTTGTGCCCAACTCCCTCTGCCGGGCACCTGGCCTCGGCCACCTACAATCCCGAACGGAACAGGATTTCTTCCAGATGCAAGCTGCGACAAGCTGGAAGACTGGTTTCCCATGGAGGACCAAAGGCCTCCTACAAACTGGCATCAGGCATCTGGGCAGCTGACTTTACTTACCCCTGGAAACAGCCCATCCTTTGTGCCCAACTCCCTCTGCCGGGCACCAGGTCTCGCCCACCTACAATCCCGAACGGAACAGGATTGCTTCCAGATGCAAGCTGCCACAAACTGGAAGACAAGCTTCCCTTGGAGGGCCAAAGGCCTCCTACAAACTGACATCAGGCACCTGGGCAGCTGACTTTACTTACCCCTGGAAACAGCCCATCCTTTGTGCCCAACTCCTTCTGCCAAGCACCAGGCCTTGCCCACCTACAATCCCGAACAGAACAGGATTTCTTCCAGATGCAAGCTGCCACAAACTGGAAGACAAGCTTCCCTTGGAGGGCCAAAGGCCTCCTACAAACTGACATCAGGCACCTGGGCAGCTGACTTTACTTACCCCTGGAAACAGGCCATCCTTTGTGCCCAACTCCCTCTGCCGGGCACCAGGCCTCGGCCACCTACAATCCTGAACGGAACAGGATTTCTTCCAGATGCAAGCTGCCACAAACTGGAAGCCTGTCATCCCTTGGAGGGCCAAAGGCCTCCTACAAACTGACATCAGGCACCTGGGCAGCTGACCTTACTTACCCCTGGAAACCAGTCATCATTTGTGCCCAACTCCCTCTGCCGGGCACCTGGCCTCGGCCACCTACAATCCCGAACGGAACAGGATTTCTTCCAGATGCAAGCTGCCACAAGCAGGAAACCTGGCTTCCCATGGAGGGCCAAAGGCCTCCTACAAACTGACATCAGGCACCTGGGCAGCTGACTTTACTTACCCCTGGAAACAGCCCATCCTTTGTGCCCAACTCCCTCTGCCGGGCACCTGGCCTCGGCCACCTAAAATCCCGAACGGAACAGGATTTCTTCCAGATGCAAGCTGCCACAAACTGGAAGACAAGCTTCCCTTGGAGGGCCAAAGGCCTCCTACAAACTGACATAAGGCACCTGGGCAGCTGACTTTACTTACCCCTGGAAACAGCCCATCCTTTGTGCCCAACTCCCTCTGCCGGGCACCAGGCCTCGCCCACCTACAATCCCGAACGGAACAGGATTTCTTCCAGATGCAAGCTGCCACAAACTGGAAGACAAGCTTCCCTTGGAGGGCCAAAGGCCTCCTACAAACTGACATCAGGCACCTGGGCAGCTGATTTTACTTACCCCTGGAAACAGGCCATCCTTTGTGCCCAACTCCCTTTGCCGGGCACCAGGCCTCGGCGACCTACAATCCTGAACGGAACAGGATTTCTTCCAGATGCAAGCTGCCACAAACTGGAAGCCTGTCATCCCTTGGAGGGCCAAAGGCCTCCTACAAACTGACATCAGGCACCTGGGCAGCTGACCATACTTACCCCTGGAAACCAGCCATCATTTGTGCCCAACTCCCTCTGCCGGGCACCTGGCCTCGGCCACCTACAATCCCGAACGGAACAGGATTTCTTCCAGATGCAAGCTGCCACAAGCAGTAAACCTGGCTTCCCATGGAGGGCCAAAGGCCTCCTACAAACTGACATCAGGCACGTGGGCAGCTGACTTTACTTACCGCTCTAAACAGGCCATCCTTTGTGCCCAACTCCCTCTGCCGGGCACCTGGCCTTGGCCACCTACAAACCCGAGCCGAACAGGATTTCTTCCCGATGCAAGCTGCCACAAGCTGGAAGACTGGTTTCCCATGGAGGACCAAAGGCCTCCTACAAACTGACATCAGGCACCTTGGCAGCTGACTTTACTTACTCCTGGAAACAGCCCATCCTTTGTGCCCAACTCCCTCTGCCGGGCACCAGGCCTCGGCCACCTACAATCCTGAACGGAACACGATTTCTTCCAGATGCAAGCTGCCACAAGCTGGAAGCCTGGCTTCCCATGGAGGGCCAAAGGCCCCCTACAAACTGACATCAGGCACGTGGGCAGCTGACTTTACTTACCCCTCTAAACAGGACATCCTTTGAGCCCAACTCCCTCAGCCGGGCACCTGGCCTCGGCCACCTACAATCCCAAACGAAACAGCATTTCATCCAGATGCAAGCTGCCACAAGCAGGAAGACTAGCTTCCCTTGGAGGGCCAAAGGCCTCCTACAAACTGACATCAGGCACCTGGGCAGCTGACTTTACTTACCCCTGGAAACAGGCCATCCTTTGTGCCCAACTCCCTCTTCCGGGCACCAGGCCTCGGCCACCTAAAATCCTGAACGGAACAGGATTTCTTCCAGATGCAAGCTGCCACAAACTGGAAGCCTGTCATCCCTTGGAGGGCCAAAGGCCTCCTACAAACTGATATCAGGCACCTGGGCAGCTGACCTTCTTACCCCTGAAACCAGCCATCATTTGTGCCCAACTCCCTCTGCCGGGCACCTGGCCTCGGCCACCTACAATCCCGAACGGAACAGGATTTCTTCCAGATGCAAGCTGCCACAAGCAGTAAACCTGGCTTCCCATGGAGGGCCAAAGGCCTCCTACAAACTGACATCAGGCACCTGGGCAGCTGACTTTACTTACCCCTGGAAACAGCCCATCCTTTGTGCCCAACTCCCTCTGCCGGGCACCTGGCCTCGGCCACCTACAATCCCGAACGGAAAAGGATTTCTTCCAGATGCAAGCTGCCACAAACTGGAAGACAAGCTTCCCTTGGAGGGCCAAAGGCCTCCTACAAACTGACATCAGGCACCTGGGCAGCTGACTTTACTTACCCCTGGAAACAGCCCATCCTTTGTGCCCAACTCCCTCTGCCGGGCACCAGGCCTCGCCCACCTACAATCCCGAACGGAACAGGATTTCTTCCAGATGCAAGCTGCCACAAACTGGAAGACAAGCTTCCCTTGGAGGGCCAAAGGCCTCCTACAAACTGACATCAGGCACCTGGGCAGCTGACTTTACTTACCCCTGGAAACAGGCCATCCTTTGTGCCCAACTCCCTCTGCCGGGCACCAGGCCTCGGCCACCTACAATCCTGAACGGAACAGGATTTCTTCCAGATGCAAGCTGCCACAAGCAGGAAGCCTGGCTTCCCATGGAGGGCCAAAGGCCTCCTACAAACTGACATCAGGCACCTGGGCAGCTGACTTTACTTACCCCTGGAAACAGCCCATCCTTTGTGCCCAACTCCCTCTGCCAAGCACCAGGCCTTGCCAACCTACAATCCCGAACGGAACAGGATTTCTTCCAGATGCAAGCTGCCACAAACTGGAAGACAAGCTTCCCTTGGAGGGCCAAAGGCCTCCTACAAACTGACATCAGGCACCTGGGCAGCTGACTTTACTTACCCCTGGAAACAGCCCATCCTTTGTGCCCAACTCCCTCTGCCGGGCACCAGGCCTCGCCCACCTACAATCCCGAACGGAACAGGATTTCTTCCAGATGCAAGCTGCCACAAACTGGAAGACAAGCTTCCCTTGGAGGGCCAAAGGCCTCCTACAAACTGACATCAGGCACGTGGGCAGCTGACTTTACTTACCCCTCTAAACAGGCCATCATTTGTGCCCAACACCCTCTGCCGGGCACCCTGCTCCGGCAACCTACAATCCTGAACGGAACAGGATTTCTTCCAGATGCAAGCTGCCTTAAACAGGAAGACGAGCTTCCCTTGGAGGGCCAAAGGCCTCCTACAAACTGACATCAGGCACCTGGGCAGCTGACTTTACTTATCCCTGGAAAAAGGACATCCTTTGTGCCCAACGCCCTCTGCCGGGCACCTGGCCTCGGCCACCTACAAACCCGAACGGAACCGGAGTTCTTCCAGATGCAAGCTGCCACAAGCTGGAAACGCGGCTTCACTTGGAGGGCCAAAGGCCTCCTACAAACTGACATCAGGCACCTGGGCAGCTGACTTTACTTACCCCTGGAAACAGGCCATCCTTTGTGCCCAACTCCCTCTGCCGGGCACCTGGCCTCGGCCACCTACAATCCCGAACGGAACAGGATTTCTTCCAGATGCAAGCTGCGACAAGCTGGAAGACTGGTTTCCCATGGAGGACCAAAGGCCTCCTACAAACTGGCATCAGGCATCTGGGCAGCTGACTTTACTTACCCCTGGAAACAGCCCATCCTTTGTGCCCAACTCCCTCTGCCGGGCACCAGGTCTCGCCCACCTACAATCCCGAACGGAACAGGATTGCTTCCAGATGCAAGCTGCCACAAACTGGAAGACAAGCTTCCCTTGGAGGGCCAAAGGCCTCCTACAAACTGACATCAGGCACCTGGGCAGCTGACTTTACTTACCCCTGGAAACAGCCCATCCTTTGTGCCCAACTCCTTCTGCCAAGCACCAGGCCTTGCCCACCTACAATCCCGAACAGAACAGGATTTCTTCCAGATGCAAGCTGCCACAAACTGGAAGACAAGCTTCCCTTGGAGGGCCAAAGGCCTCCTACAAACTGACATCAGGCACCTGGGCAGCTGACTTTACTTACCCCTGGAAACAGGCCATCCTTTGTGCCCAACTCCCTCTGCCGGGCACCAGGCCTCGGCCACCTACAATCCTGAACGGAACAGGATTTCTTCCAGATGCAAGCTGCCACAAACTGGAAGCCTGTCATCCCTTGGAGGGCCAAAGGCCTCCTACAAACTGACATCAGGCACCTGGGCAGCTGACCTTACTTACCCCTGGAAACCAGTCATCATTTGTGCCCAACTCCCTCTGCCGGGCACCTGGCCTCGGCCACCTACAATCCCGAACGGAACAGGATTTCTTCCAGATGCAAGCTGCCACAAGCAGGAAACCTGGCTTCCCATGGAGGGCCAAAGGCCTCCTACAAACTGACATCAGGCACCTGGGCAGCTGACTTTACTTACCCCTGGAAACAGCCCATCCTTTGTGCCCAACTCCCTCTGCCGGGCACCTGGCCTCGGCCACCTAAAATCCCGAACGGAACAGGATTTCTTCCAGATGCAAGCTGCCACAAACTGGAAGACAAGCTTCCCTTGGAGGGCCAAAGGCCTCCTACAAACTGACATCAGGCATCTGGGCAGCTGACTTTACTTACCCCTGGAAACAGCCCATCCTTTGTGCCCAACTCCCTCTGCCGGGCACCAGGCCTCGCCCACCTACAATCCCGAACGGAACAGGATTTCTTCCAGATGCAAGCTGCCACAAACTGGAAGACAAGCTTCCCTTGGAGGGCCAAAGGCCTCCTACAAACTGACATCAGGCACCTGGGCAGCTGATTTTACTTACCCCTGGAAACAGGCCATCCTTTGTGCCCAACTCCCTTTGCCGGGCACCAGGCCTCGGCCACCTACAATCCTGAACGGAACAGGATTTCTTCCAGATGCAAGCTGCCACAAACTGGAAGCCTGTCATCCCTTGGAGGGCCAAAGGCCTCCTACAAACTGACATCAGGCACCTGGGCAGCTGACCATACTTACCCCTGGAAACCAGCCATCATTTGTGCCCAACTCCCTCTGCCGGGCACCTGGCCTCGGCCACCTACAATCCCGAACGGAACAGGATTTCTTCCAGATGCAAGCTGCCACAAGCAGTAAACCTGGCTTCCCATGGAGGGCCAAAGGCCTCCTACAAACTGACATCAGGCACCTGGGCAGCTGACTTTACTTACCCCTGGAAACAGCCCATCCTTTGTGCCCAACTCCCTCTGCCAAGCACCAGGCTTTGCCCACCTACAATCCCGAACGGAACAGGATTTCTTCCAGATGCAAGCTGCCACAAACTGGAAGACAAGCTTCCCTTGGAGGGCCAAAGGCCTCCTACAAACTGACATCAGGCACCTGGGCAGCTGACTTTACTTACCCCTGGAAACAGCCCATCCTTTGTGCCCAACTCCCTCTGCCGGGCACCAGGCCTCGCCCACCTACAATCCCGAACGGAACAGGATTTCTTCCAGATGCAAGCTGCCACAAACTGGAAGACAAGCTTCCCTTGGAGGGCCAAAGGCCTCCTACAAACTGACATCAGGCACCTGGGCAGCTGACTTTACTTACCCCTGGAAACAGCCCATCCTTTGTGCCCAACTTCCTCTGCCGGGCACTAGGCCTCGGCCACCAACAATCCTGAACGGAACAGGATTTCTTCCAGATGCAAGCTGCTACAAGCAGGAAGCCTGGCTTCCCATGGAGGGCCAAAGGCCTCCTACAAACTGACATCAGGCACGTGGGCAGCTGACTTTACTTACCGCTCTAAACAGGCCATCCTTTGTGCCCAACTCCCTCTGCCGGGCACCTGGCCTTGGCCACCTACAAACCCGAGCCGAACAGGATTTCTTCCCGATGCAAGCTGCCACAAGCTGGAAGACTGGTTTCCCATGGAGGACCAAAGGCCTCCTACAAACTGACATCAGGCACCTGGGCAGCTGACTTTACTTACTCCTGGAAACAGCCCATCCTTTGTGCCCAACTCCCTCTGCCGGGCACCAGGCCTCGGCCACCTACAATCCTGAACGGAACACGATTTCTTCCAGATGCAAGCTGCCACAAGCAGGAAGCCTGGCTTCCCATGGAGGGCCAAAGGCCCCCTACAAACTGACATCAGGCACGTGGGCAGCTGACTTTACTTACCCCTCTAAACAGGACATCCTTTGAGCCCAACTCCCTCAGCCGGGCACCTGGCCTCGGCCACCTACAATCCCGAACGAAACAGCATTTCATCCAGATGCAAGCTGCCACAAGCAGGAAGACTAGCTTCCCTTGGAGGGCCAAAGGCCTCCTACAAACTGACATCAGGCACCTGGGCAGCTGACTTTACTTACCCCTG
This sequence comes from Chamaea fasciata, assembly GCF_029207755.1. Lineage (NCBI taxonomy): Eukaryota > Metazoa > Chordata > Aves > Passeriformes > Sylviidae > Chamaea > Chamaea fasciata. The sequence continues at coordinate 138,652 of NW_027094194.1, forward strand.
GAAACAGGCCATCCTTTGTGCCCAACTCCCTCTTCCGGGCACCAGGCCTCGGCCACCTAAAATCCTGAACGGAACAGGATTTCTTCCAGATGCAAGCTGCCACAAACTGGAAGCCTGTCATCCCTTGGAGGGCCAAAGGCCTCCTACAAACTGATATCAGGCACCTGGGCAGCTGACCTTCTTACCCCTGAAACCAGCCATCATTTGTGCCCAACTCCCTCTGCCGGGCACCTGGCCTCGGCCACCTACAATCCCGAACGGAACAGGATTTCTTCCAGATGCAAGCTGCCACAAGCAGTAAACCTGGCTTCCCATGGAGGGCCAAAGGCCTCCTACAAACTGACATCAGGCACCTGGGCAGCTGACTTTACTTACCCCTGGAAACAGCCCATCCTTTGTGCCCAACTCCCTCTGCCGGGCACCTGGACTCGGCCACCTACAATCCCGAACGGAAAAGGATTTCTTCCAGATGCAAGCTGCCACAAACTGGAAGACAAGCTTCCCTTGGAGGGCCAAAGGCCTCCTACAAACTGACATCAGGCACCTGGGCAGCTGACTTTACTTACCCCTGGAAACAGCCCATCCTTTGTGCCCAACTCCCTCTGCCGGGCACCAGGCCTCGCCCACCTACAATCCCGAACGGAACAGGATTTCTTCCAGATGCAAGCTGCCACAAACTGGAAGACAAGCTTCCCTTGGAGGGCCAAAGGCCTCCTACAAACTGACATCAGGCACCTGGGCAGCTGACTTTACTTACCCCTGGAAACAGGCCATCCTTTGTGCCCAACTCCCTCTGCCGGGCACCAGGCCTCGGCCACCTACAATCCTGAACGGAACAGGATTTCTTCCAGATGCAAGCTGCCACAAGCAGGAAGCCTGGCTTCCCATGGAGGGCCAAAGGCCTCCTACAAACTGACATCAGGCACGTGGGCAGCTGACTTTACTTACCCCTCTAAACAGGACATCCTTTGTGCCCAACTTCCTCTGCCGGGCACCTGGCCTCGGCCACCTACAATCCCGAACGAAACAGCATTTCTTCCAGATGCATGCTGCCACAAGCTGGAAGACTAGCTTCCCTTGGAGGGCCAAAGGCCTCCTACAAACTGACATCAGGCACCTGGGCAGCTGACTTTACTTACCCCTGGAAACAGGCCATCCTTTGTGCCTAACTCCGTCAGCTGGGCACCCAGCTCCGGCCACCTACAATCCCGAACGAAACAGGATTTCTTCCAGATGCAAACTGCCTTGAACAGGAAGACAAGCTTCCCTTGGAGGGCCAAAGGCCTCCTACTAACTGACATCAGGCACCTGGGCAGCTGACTTTACTTACCCCTGGAAACAGGCCATCCTTTGTGCCCAACTCCCTCGGCCGGGCCCACAGCTTTGGCCACCTACAATCCCGAACGGAACAGGAGTTCTTCCAGATGCAAGCTGCCACAAGCTGGAAATGTGGCTTCACTTGGAGGGCCAAAGGCCTCCTACAAACTGACATCAGGCACCTGGGCAGCTGACTTTACTTTCCTAAAGAAATAGCCATCATTTGTGCCCAACTCCCTCTGCCGGGCACCAGGCCTTGCCCACCTACAATCCCGAACGGAACAGGATTTCTTCCAGATGCAAGCTGCCACAAACTGGAAGACAAGCTTCCCTTGGAGGGCCAAAGGCCTCCTACAAACTGACATCAGGCACCTGGGCAGCTGACTTTACTTACCCCTGGAAACAGCCCATCCTTTGTGCCTAACTCCGTCAGCTGGGCACCCAGCTCCGGCCACCTACAATCCCGAACGAAACAGGATTTCTTCCAGATGCAAACTGCCTTGAACAGGAAGACAAGCTTCCCTTGGAGGGCCAAAGGCCTCATACAAACTGACATCAGGCACCTGGGCAGCTGACTTTACTTACCCCTGGAAACAGCCCATCCTTTGTGCCCAACTTCTTCTGCCGGGCACACTGCTCCGGCCACCTACAATCCCGAACGGAACAGCATTTCTTCCAGATGCAAGCTGCCACATGCTGGAAGACTGGTTTCCCATGGAGGACCAAAGGCCTCCTACAAACTGGCATCAGGCACCTGGGCAGCTGACTTTACTTACCCCTGGAAACAGGCCATCCTTTGTGCCCAACTCCCTCTGCCGGGCACCAGGCCTCGGCCACCTGCAATCTCGAACAGATCAGTATTACTTCCCGATGCAAGCTGCCACAAGCTGGAAGCCTGGCTTTCCATGGAGGACCAATAGCCACCTGCAAACTGACATCAGGCACCTGGGCAGCTGACTTTACTTACCCCTGGAAACAGCCCAGCCTTTGTGTCCAACTCCCTCATCCGGGCACCCAGCTCCGGCCAGCTACAATCCCGAACGGAACAGGATTTCTTCCAGATGCAAGCTGCCACAAGCAGGAAGCCTGGCTTCCCATGGAGGGCCAAAGGCCTCCTAAAAACTGACATCAGGCACCTGGGCAGATGACTTTACTTACCCCTGGAAACAGGACATCCTTTGTGCCCAACTCCCTCTGCCGGGCAGATGGCTTCGGCCACCTACAATCCCGAACGGAACCGGAGTTCTTCCAGATGCAAGCTGCCACAAACTGGAAGCCTGTCATCCCTTGGAGGGCCAAAGGCCTCCTACAAACAGACATCAGGCACCTGGGCAGCTGACTTTACTTACCCCTGGAAACAGGCCATCATTTGTGCCCAACACCCTCTGCCGGGCACCCTGCTCCGGCAACCTACAATCCTGAACGGAACAGGATTTCTTCCAGATGCAAGCTGCCTTAAACAGGAAGACGAGCTTCCCTTGGAGGGCCAAAGGCCTCCTACAAACTGACATCAGGCACCTGGGCAGCTGACTTTACTTATCCCTGGAAAAAGGACATCCTTTGTGCCCAACTCCCTCTGCCGGGCACCTGGCCTCGGCCACCTACAAACCCGAACGGAACCGGAGTTCTTCCAGATGCAAGCTGCCACAAGCTGGAAACGCGGCTTCACTTGGAGGGCCAAAGGCCTCCTACAAACTGACATCAGGCACCTGGGCAGCTGACTTTACTTACCCCTGGAAACAGGCCATCCTTTGTGCCCAACTCCCTCTGCCGGGCACCTGGCCTCGGCCACCTACAATCCCGAACGGAACAGGATTTCTTCCAGATGCAAGCTGCGACAAGCTGGAAGACTGGTTTCCCATGGAGGACCAAAGGCCTCCTACAAACTGGCATCAGGCATCTGGGCAGCTGACTTTACTTACCCCTGGAAACAGCCCATCCTTTGTGCCCAACTCCCTCTGCCGGGCACCAGGTCTCGCCCACCTACAATCCCGAACGGAACAGGATTGCTTCCAGATGCAAGCTGCCACAAACTGGAAGACAAGCTTCCCTTGGAGGGCCAAAGGCCTCCTACAAACTGACATCAGGCACCTGGGCAGCTGACTTTACTTACCCCTGGAAACAGCCCATCCTTTGTGCCCAACTCCCTCTGCCAAGCACCAGGCCTTGCCCACCTACAATCCCGAACAGAACAGGATTTCTTCCAGATGCAAGCTGCCACAAACTGGAAGACAAGCTTCCCTTGGAGGGCCAAAGGAAACCTACAAACTGACATCAGGCACCTGGGCAGCTGACTTTACTTACCCCTGGAAACAGGTCATCCTTTGTTCCCAATTCCCCCAGCCGGGCACCTAGCTCCGGCCACCTACAATCCCGAACGGAACAGGATTTCTTCCAGATGCAAGCTGCCACAAGCAGGAAGCCTGGCTTCCCATGGAGGGCCAAAGGCCTCCTACAAACTGACATCAGGCACCTGGGCAGCTGACTTTACTTACCCCTGGAAACAGGACATCGTTTGTGCACAACTCCCTCTGCCGGGCACCTGGCCTCGGCCACCTACAATCCCGAACGGAACAGGATTTCTTCCAGATGCAAGCTGCCTTTAACAGGAAGACTAGCTTCCCTTGGAGGGCCAAAGGCCTCCTATAAACTGACATCAGGCATTTGGGCAGCTGACTTAAGTTACCCCTGGAAACAGCCCATCCTTTGTGCCCAACTCCCTCTGCCAAGCACCAGGCCTTGCCCACCTACAATCCCGAATGGAACAGGATTTCTTCCAGATGCAAGCTGCCACAAACTGGAAGACAAGCTTCCCTTGGAGGGCCAAAAGCCTCCTACAAACTGACATCAGGCACCTGGGCAGCTGACTTTACTTACCCCTGGAAACAGCCCATCGTTTGTGCCCAACTCCCTCTGCCGGGCACCAGGCCTCGCCCACCTACAATCCCGAACGGAACAGGATTTCTTCCAGATGCAAGCTGCCACAAACTGGAAGCCTGGCTTCCCTTGGAGGGCCAAAGGCCTCCTACAAACTGACATCAGGCACCTGGGCAGCTGACTTTACTTACTCCTGGAAACAGCCCATCCTTTGTGCCCAACTCCCTCTGCCGGGCACCAGGCCTCGCCCACCTACAATCCCGAACGGAACAGGATTTCTTCCAGATGCAAGCTGCCTCAAACTGGAAACCTTGCTTCCCTTGGAGGGCCAAAGGCCTCCTACAAACTGACATCAGGCACCTGGGCAGCTGACTTTACTTACCCCTGGAAACAGCCCATCCTTTGTGCCCAACTCCCTCTGCCGGGCACCTGGCCTCGGCCACCTACAATCCTGAACGGAACAGGATTTCTTCCAGATGCAAGCTGCCACAAGCAGGAAGCCTGGCTTCCCATGGAGGGCCAAAGGCCTCCTACAAACTGACATCAGGCACGTGGGCAGCTGACTTTACTTACCCCTCTAAACAGGACATCCTTTGTGCCCAACTCCCTCTGCCGGGCACCTGGCCTCGGCCACCTACAATCCCGAACGGAGCAGGATTTCTTCCCGATGCATGCTGCCACAAGCTGGAAGACTGGTTTCCAATGGAGGACCAAAGGCCTCCTACAAACTGACATCAGGCACCTGGGCAGCTGACTTTTCTTACTCCTGGAAACAGGCCATCCTTTGTGCCCAACTCCCTCTGCCGGGCACCAGGCTTCGGCCACCTACAATCCTGAACGGAACAGGATTTCTTCCAGATGCAAGCTGCCACAAGCAGGAAGCCTGGCTTCCCATGGAAGGCCAAAGGCCTCCTACAAACTGACATCAGGCACGTGGGCAGCTGACTTTACTTACCTCTCTAAACAGGACATCCTTTGAGCCCAACTCCCTCAGCCGGGCACCTGGCCTCGGCCACCTACAATCCCGAACGAAACAGCATTTCTTCCAGATGCAAGCTGCCACAAGCAGGAAAACTAGCTTCCCTTGGAGGGCCAAAGGCCTCCTACAAACTGACATCAGGCACCTGGGCAGCTGACTTTACTTACCCCTGGAAACAGCCCATCCTTTGTGCCCAACTCCCTCTGCCGGGCACCAGGCCTCGCCCACCTACAATCCCGAACGGAACAGGATTTCTTCCAGATGCAAGCTGCCTCAAACTGGAAACCTGGCTTCCCTTGGAGGGCCAAAGGCCTCCTACAAACTGACATCAGGCACCTGGGCAGCTGACTTTACTTGCCCCTGGAAACAGGCCATCCTTTGTGCCCAACTCCCTCTGCCGGGCACCAGGCCTCGGCCACCTACAATCCTGAACGGAACAGGATTTCTTCCAGATGCAAGCTGCCACAAACTGGAAGCCTGTCATCCCTTGGAGGGCCAAAGGCCTCCTACAAACTGACATCAGGCACCTGGGCAGCTGACCTTACTTACCCCTGGAAACCAGCCATCATTTGTGCCCAACTCCCTCTGCCGGGCACCTGGCCTCGGCCACCTACAATCCCGAACGGAACAGGATTTCTTCCAGATGCAAGCTGCCACAAGCAGGAAACCTGGCTTCCCATGGAGGGCCAAAGGCCTCCTACAAACTGACATCAGGCACCTGGGCAGCTGACTTTACTTACCCCTGGAAACAGCCCATCCTTTGTGCCCAACTCCCTCTGCTGGGCACCTGGCCTCGGACACCTACAATCCCGAACGGAACAGGATTTCTTCCAGATGCAAGCTGCCACAAACTGGAAGACAAGCTTCTCTTGGAGGGCCAAAGGCCTCCTATAAACTGACATCAGGCACCTGGGCAGCTGACTTTACTTACCCCTGGAAACAGGCCATCTTTGGGCCCAACTCTCTTTGCCGGGCACCAGGCCTCGGCCACCTACAATCCTGAACGGAACAGGATTTCTTCCAGATGCAAGCTGCCACAAACTGGAAGCCTGTCATCTCTTGGAGGGCCAAAGGCCTCCTACAAACTGACATCAGGCACCTGGGCAGCTGACCTTACTTACCCCTGGAAACCAGCAATCATTTGTGCCCAACTCCCTCTGCCGGGCACCTGGCCTCGGCCACCTACAATCCCGAACGGAACAGGATTTCTTCCAGATCCAAGCTGCCACAAGCAGTAAACCTGGCTTCCCATGGAGGGCCAAAGGCCTCCTACAAACTGACATCAGGCACCTGGGCAGCTGACTTTACTTACCCCTGGAAACAGCCCATCCTTTGTGCCCAACTCCCTCTGCCAAGCACCAGGCCTTGCCCACCTACAATCCCGAACGGAACAGGATTTCTTCCAGATGCAAGCTGCCACAAACTGGAAGACAAGCATCCCTTGGAGGGCCAAAGGCCTCCTACAAACTGACATCAGGCACCTGGGCAGCTGACTTTACTTACCCCTGGAAACAGCCCATCCTTTGTGCCCAACTTCCTCTGCTGGGCACTAGGCCTCGGCCACCAACAATCCTGAACGGAACAGGATTTCTTCCAGATGCAAGCTGCCACAAGCAGGAAGCCTGGCTTCCCATGGAGGGCCAAAGGCCTCCTACAAACTGACATCAGGCACGTGGGCAGCAGACTTTACTTACTGCTCTAAACAGGCCATCCTTTGTGCCCAACTCCCTCTGCCGGGCACCTGGCCTCGGCCACCTACAAACCCGAGCGGAACAGGATTTCTTCCCGATGCAAGCTGCCACAAGCTGGAAGACTGGTTTCCCATGGAGGACCAAAGGCCTCCTACAAACTGACATCAGGCACCTGGGCAGCTGACTTTACTTACTCCTGGAAACAGCCCATCCTTTGTGCCCAACTCCCTCTGCCGGGCACCAGGCCTCGACCACCTACAATCCTGAACGGAACACGATTTCTTCCAGATGCAAGCTGCCACAAGCAGGTAGCCTGGCTTCCCATGGAGGGCCAAAGGCCTCCTACAAACTGACATCAGGCACGTGGGCAGCTGACTTTACTTACCTCTCTAAACAGGACATCCTTTGAGCCCAACTCCCTCAGCCGGGCACCTGGCCTCGGCCACCTACAATCCCGAACGAAACAGCATTTCTTCCAGATGCAAGCTGCCACAAGCAGGAAGACTAGCTTCCCTTGGAGGGCCAAAGGCCTCCTACAAACTGACATCAGGCACCTGGGCAGCTGACTTTACTTGCCCCTGGAAACAGGCCATCCTTTGTGCCCAACTCCCTCTGCCGGGCACCAGGCCTCGGCCACCTACAATCCTGAACGGAACAGGATTTCTTCCAGATGCAAGCTGCCACAAACTGGAAGCCTGTCATCCCTTGGAGGGCCAAAGGCCTCCTACAAACTGACATCAGGCACCTGGGCAGCTGACCTTACTTACCCCTGGAAACCAGCCATCATTTGTGCCCAACTCCCTCTGCCGGGCACCTGGCCTCGGCCACCTACAATCCCGAACGGAACAGGATTTCTTCCAGATGCAAGCTGCCACAAGCAGGAAACCTGGCTTCTCATGGAGGGCCAAAGGCCTCCTACAAACTGACATCAGGCACCTGGGCAGCTGACTTTACTTACTCCTGGAAACAGCCCATCCTTTGTGCCCAACTCCCTCTGCCGGGCACCAGGCCTCGCCCACCTACAATCCCGAACGGAACAGGATTTCTTCCAGATGCAAGCTGCCTCAAACTGGAAACCTGGCTTCCCTTGGAGGGCCAAAGGCCTCCTACAAACTGACATCAGGCACCTGGGCAGCTGACTTTACTTACCCCTGGAAACAGCCCATCCTTTGTGCCCAACTCCCTCTGCCGGGCACCAGGCCTCGGCCACCTACAATCCTGAACGGAACAGGATTTCTTCCAGATGCAAGCTGCCACAAGCAGGAAGCCTGGCTTCCCATGGAGGGCCAAAGGCCTTTTACAAACTGACATCAGGCACGTGGGCAGCTGACTTTACTTACCCCTCTAAACAGGACATCCTTTGTGCCCAACTCCCTCTGCCGGGCACCTGGCCTCGGCCACCTACAATCCCGAACGGAGCAGGATTTCTTCCCGATGCATGCTGCCACAAGCTGGAAGACTGGTTTCCAATGGAGGACCAAAGGCCTCCTACAAACTGACATCAGGCACCTGGGCAGCTGACTTTACTTATTCCTGGAAACAGGCCATCCTTTGTGCCCAACTCCCTCTGCCGGGCACCAGGCCTCGGCCACCTACAATCCTGAACGGAACAGGATTTCTGCCAGATGCAAGCTGCCACAAACTGGAAGCCTGTCATCCCTTGGAGGGCCAAAGGCCTCCTACAAACTGACATCAGGCACCTGGGCAGCTGACCTTACTTACCCCTGGAAACCAGCCATCATTTGTGCCCAACTCCCTCTGCCGGGCACCTGGCCTCGGCCACCTACAATCCCGAACGGAACAGGATTTCTTCCAGATGCAAGCTGCCACAAGCAGTAAACCTGGCTTCCCATGGAGGGCCAAAGGCCTCCTACAAACTGACATCAGGCACCTGGGCAGCTGACTTTACTTACCCCTGGAAACAGGCCATCCTTTGTGCCCAACTCCCTCTGCCAAGCACCAGGCCTTGCCAACCTACAATCCCGAACGGAACAGGATTTCTTCCAGATGCAAGCTGCCACAAACTGGAAGACAAGCTTCCCTTGGAGGGCCAAAGGCCTCCTACAAACTGACATCAGGCACCTGGGCAGCTGACTTTACTTATCCCTGGAAACAGCCCATCCTTTGTGCCCAACTCCCTCTGCCGGGCACCTGGCCTCGGCCACCTACAAACCCGAGCGGAACAGGATTTCTTCCCGATGCAAGCTGCCACAAGCTGGAAGACTGGTTTCCCATGGAGGACCAAAGGCCTCCTACAAACTGACATCAGGCACCTGGGCAGCTGACTTTACTTACTCCTGGAAACAGCCCATCCTTTGTGCCCAACTCCCTCTGCCGGGCACCAGGCCTCGACCACCTACAATCCTGAACGGAACACGATTTCTTCCAGATGCAAGCTGCCACAAGCAGGTAGCCTGGCTTCCCATGGAGGGCCAAAGGCCTCCTACAAACTGACATCAGGCACGTGGGCAGCTGACTTTACTTACCTCTCTAAACAGGACATCCTTTGAGCCCAACTCCCTCAGCCGGGCACCTGGCCTCGGCCACCTACAATCCCGAACGAAACAGCATTTCTTCCAGATGCAAGCTGCCACAAGCAGGAAGACTAGCTTCCCTTGGAGGGCCAAAGGCCTCCTACAAACTGACATCAGGCACCTGGGCAGCTGACTTTACTTGCCCCTGGAAACAGGCCATCCTTTGTGCCCAACTCCCTCTGCCGGGCACCAGGCCTCGGCCACCTACAATCCTGAACGGAACAGGATTTCTTCCAGATGCAAGCTGCCACAAACTGGAAGCCTGTCATCCCTTGGAGGGCCAAAGGCCTCCTACAAACTGACATCAGGCACCTGGGCAGCTGACCTTACTTACCCCTGGAAACCAGCCATCATTTGTGCCCAACTCCCTCTGCCGGGCACCTGGCCTCGGCCACCTACAATCCCGAACGGAACAGGATTTCTTCCAGATGCAAGCTGCCACAAGCAGGAAACCTGGCTTCTCATGGAGGGCCAAAGGCCTCCTACAAACTGACATCAGGCACCTGGGCAGCTGACTTTACTTACTCCTGGAAACAGCCCATCCTTTGTGCCCAACTCCCTCTGCCGGGCACCAGGCCTCGCCCACCTACAATCCCGAACGGAACAGGATTTCTTCCAGATGCAAGCTGCCTCAAACTGGAAACCTGGCTTCCCTTGGAGGGCCAAAGGCCTCCTACAAACTGACATCAGGCACCTGGGCAGCTGACTTTACTTACCCCTGGAAACAGCCCATCCTTTGTGCCCAACTCCCTCTGCCGGGCACCAGGCCTCGGCCACCTACAATCCTGAACGGAACAGGATTTCTTCCAGATGCAAGCTGCCACAAGCAGGAAGCCTGGCTTCCCATGGAGGGCCAAAGGCCTCCTACAAACTGACATCAGGCACGTGGGCAGCTGACTTTACTTACCCCTCTAAACAGGACATCCTTTGTGCCCAACTCCCTCTGCCGGGCACCTGGCCTCGGCCACCTACAATCCCGAACGGAGCAGGATTTCTTCCCGATGCATGCTGCCACAAGCTGGAAGACTGGTTTCCAATGGAGGACCAAAGGCCTCCTACAAACTGACATCAGGCACCTGGGCAGCTGACTTTACTTATTCCTGGAAACAGGCCATCCTTTGTGCCCAACTCCCTCTGCCGGGCACCAGGCCTCGGCCACCTACAATCCTGAACGGAACAGGATTTCTTCCAGATGCAAGCTGCCACAAACTGGAAGCCTGTCATCCCTTGGAGGGCCAAAGGCCTCCTACAAACTGACATCAGGCACCTGGGCAGCTGACCTTACTTACCCCTGGAAACCAGCCATCATTTGTGCCCAACTCCCTCTGCCGGGCACCTGGCCTTGGCCACCTACAATCCCGAACGGAACAGGATTTCTTCCAGATGCAAGCTGCCACAAGCAGTAAACCTGGCTTCCCATGGAGGGCCAAAGGCCTCCTACAAACTGACATCAGGCACCTGGGCAGCTGACTTTGCTTACCCCTGGAAACAGGCCATCCTTTGTGCCCAACTCCCTCTGCCAAGCACCAGGCCTTGCCCACCTACAATCCCGAACGGAACAGGATTTCTTCCAGATGCAAGCTGCCACAAACTGGAAGACAAGCTTCCCTTGGAGGGCCAAAGGCCTCCTACAAACTGACATCAGGCACCTGGGCAGCTGACTTTACTTACCCCTGGAAACAGCCCATCCTTTGTGCCCAACTCCCTCTGCCGGGCACCAGGCCTCGCCCACCTACAATCCCGAACGGAACAGGATTTCTTCCAGATGCAAGCTGCCACAAACTGGAAGACAAGCTTCCCTTTAAGGGCCAAAGGCCTCCTACAAACTGACATCAGGCACCTGGGCAGCTGACTTTATTTACCCCTGGAAACAGCCCATCCTTTGTGCCCAACTTCCTCTGCTGGGCACTAGGCCTCGGCCACCAACAATCCCGAACGGAACAGGATTTCTTCCAGATGCAAGCTGCCACAAGCAGGAAGCCTGGCTTCCCATGGAGGGCCAAAGGCCTCCTACAAACTGACATCCGGCACGTGGGCAGCTGACTTTACTTACCGCTATAAACAGGCCATCCTTTGTGCCCAACTCCCTCTGCCGGGCACCTGGCCTCGGCCACCTACAAACCCGAGCGGAACAGGATTTCTTCCCGATGCAAGCTGCCACAAGCTGGAAGACTGGTTTCCCATGGAGGACCAAAGGCCTCCTACAAACTGACATCAGGCACCTGGGCAGCTGACTTTACTTACTCCTGGAAACAGCCCATCCTTTGTGTCCAACTCCCTCTGCCGGGCACCAGGCCTCGACCACCTACAATCCTGAACGGAACACGATTTCTTCCAGATGCAAGCTGCCACAAGCAGGTAGCCTGGCTTCCCATGGAGGGCCAAAGGCCTCCTACAAACTGACATCAGGCACGTGGGCAGCTGACTTTACTTACCCCTCTAAACAGGACATCCTTTGAGCCCAACTCCCTCAGCCGGGCACCTGGCCTCGGCCACCTACAATCCCGAACGAAACAGCATTTCATCCAGATGCAAGCTGCCACAAGCAGGAAGACTAGCTTCCCTTGCAGGGCCAAAGGCCTCCTACAAACTGACATCAGGCACCTGGGCAGCTGACTTTACTTACCCCTGGAAACAGCCCATCCTTTGTTCCCAACTCCCTCTTCCAGGCACCAGGCCTCGGCCACCTACAATCCTGAACGGAACAGGATTTCTTCCAGATGCAAGCTGCCACAAACTGGAAGCCTGTCATCCCTTGGAGGGCCAAAAGCCTCCTACAAACTGATATCAGGCTCCTGGGCAGCTGACCTTCCTACCCCTGGAAACCAGCCATCATTTGTGCCCAACTCCCTCTGCCGGGCACCAGGCCTCGGCCACCTACAATCCTGAACGGAACAGGATTTCTTCCAGATGCAAGCTGCCACAAGCAGGAAGCCTGGCTTCTCATGGAGGGCCAAAGGCCTCCTACAAACTGACATCAGGCATGTGGGCAGCTGACTTTACTTACCCCTCTAAACAGGACATCCTTTGTGCCCAACTTCCTCTGCCCGGCACCCGGCCTCGGCCACCTACAATCCCGAACGAAGCAGCATTTCTTCCAGATGCATGTTGCCACATGCTGGAAGACTAGCTTCCCTTGGAGGGCCAAAGGCCTCCTACAAACTGACATCAGGCACCTGGGCAGCTGACTTTACTTACCCCTGGAAACAGCCCATCCTTTGTGCCTAACTCCGTCAGATGGGCACCCAGCTCCGGCCACCTACAATCCCGAACGAAACAGGATTTCTTCCAGATGCAAACTGCCTTGAACAGGAAGACAAGCTTCCCTTGGAGGGCCAAAGGCCTCCTACTAACTGACATCAGGCACCTGGGCAGCTGACTTTAGTTACCCCTGGAAACAGGCCATCCTTTGTGCCCAACTCCCTCTTCCGGGCACCAGGCCTCGGCCACCTAAAATCCTGAACGGAACAGGATTTCTTCCAGATGCAAGCTGCCACAAACTGGAAGCCTGTCATCCCTTGGAGGGCCAAAGGCCTCCTACAAACTGATATCAGGCACCTGGGCAGCTGACCTTCTTACCCCTGGAACCAGCCATCATTTGTGCCCAACTCCCTCTGCCGGGCACCGGGCCTCGGCCACCTACAATCCCGAACGGAACAGGATTTCTTCCAGATGCAAGCTGCCACAAGCAGTAAACCTGGCTTCCCATGGAGGGCCAAAGGCCTCCTACAAACTGACATCAGGCACCTGGGCAGCTGACTTTACTTACCCCTGGAAACAGCCCATCCTTTGTGCCCAACTCCCTCTGCCGGGCACCTGGCCTCGGCCACCTACAATCCCGAACGGAAAAGGATTTCTTCCAGATGCAAGCTGCCACAAACTGGAAGACAAGCTTCCCTTGGAGGGCCAAAGGCCTCCTACAAACTGACATCAGGCACCTGGGCAGCTGACTTTACTTACCCCTGGAAACAGCCCATCCTTTGTGCCCAACTCCCTCTGCCGGGCACCAGGCCTCGCCCACCTACAATCCCGAACGGAACAGGATTTCTTCCAGATGCAAGCTGCCACAAACTGGAAGACAAGCTTCCCTTGGAGGGCCAAAGGCCTCCTACAAACTGACATCAGGCACCTGGGCAGCTGACTTTACTTACCCCTGGAAACAGGCCATCCTTTGTGCCCAACTCCCTCTGCCGGGCACCAGGCCTCGGCCACCTACAATCCTGAACGGAACCGGAGTTCTTCCAGATGCAAGCTGCCACAAGCAGGAAGCCTGGCTTCCCATGGAGGGCCAAAGGCCTCCTACAAACTGACATCAGGCACGTGGGCAGCTGACTTTACTTACCCCTCTAAACAGGACATCCTTTGTGCCCAACTTCCTCTGCCGGGCACCTGGCCTCGGCCACCTACAATCCCGAACGAAACAGCATTTCTTCCAGATGCATGCTGCCACAAGCTGGAAGACTAGCTTCCCTTGGAGGGCCAAAGGCCTCCTACAAACTGACATCAGGCACCTGGGCAGCTGACTTTACTTACCCCTGGAAACAGGCCATCCTTTGTGCCTAACTCCGTCAGCTGGGCACCCAGCTCCGGCCACCTACAATCCCGAACGAAACAGGATTTCTTCCAGATGCAAACTGCCTTGAACAGGAAGACAAGCTTCCCTTGGAGGACCAAAGGCCTCCTACTAACTGACATCAGGCACCTGGGCAGCTGACTTTACTTACCCCTGGAAACAGGCCATCCTTTGTGCCCAACTCCCTCGGCCGGGCCCACAGCTTTGGCCACCTACAATCCCGAACGGAACAGGAGTTCTTCCAGATGCAAGCTGCCACAAGCTGGAAATGTGGCTTCACTTGGAGGGCCCAAAGGCCTCCTACAAACTGACATCAGGCACCTGGGCAGCTGACTTTACTTTCCTAAAGAAATAGCCATCATTTGTGCCCAACTCCCTCTGCCGGGCACCAGGCCTCGCCCACCTACAATCCCGAACGGAACAGGATTTCTTCCAGATGCAAGCTGCCACAAACTGGAAGACAAGCTTCCCTTGGAGGGCCAAAGGCCTCCTACAAACTGACATCAGGCACCTGGGCAGCTGACTTTACTTACCCCTGGAAACAGCCCATCCTTTGTGCCTAACTCCGTCAGCTGGGCACCCAGCTCCGGCCACCTACAATCCCGAACGGAACAGCATTTCTTCCAGATGCAAACTGCCTTGAACAGGAAGACAAGCTTCCCTTGGAGGGCCAAAGGCCTCCTACAAACTGACATCAGGCACCTGGGCAGCTGACTTTACTTACCCCTGGAAACAGCCCATCCTTTGTGCCCAACTCCCTCTGCCGGGCACCAGGCCTCGCCCACCTACAATCCCGAACGGAACAGGATTTCTTCCAGATGCAAGCTGCCACAAACTGGAAACCTGGCTTCCCATGGAGGGCCAAAGGCCTCCTACAAACTGACATCAGGCACCTGGGCAGCTGACTTTACTTACCCCTGGAAACAGCCCATCCTTTGTGCCCAACTTCCTCTGCCGGGCACCAGGCCTCGGCCACCTACAATCCTGAACGGAACAGGATTTCTTCCAGACGCAAGCTGCCACAAGCAGGAAGCCTGGCTTCCCATGGAGGGCCAAAGGCCTCCTACAAACTGACATCAGGCACGTGGGCAGCTGACTTTACTTACCCCTTTAAACAGGACATCCTTTGTGCCCAACTCCCTCAGCCGGGCACCAGGCCTCGCCCACCTACAATCCCGAACAAAACAGGATTTCTTCCAGATGCAAGCTGCCACAAACTGGAAGACAAGCTTCCCTTGGAGGGCCAAAGGCCTCCTACAAACTGACATCAGGCACTTGGGCAGCTGACTTTACTTACCCCTGGAAACAGCCCATCCTTTGTGCCCAACTCCCTCTGCCGGGCACCAGGCCTCGTCCACCTACAATCCCGAACGGAGCAGGATTTCTTCCAGATGCAAGCTGCCACAAACTGGAAGACAAGCTTCCCTTGGAGGGCCAAAGGTCACCTACAAACTGACATCAGGCACCTGGGCAGCTGACTTTACTTACCCCTGGAAACAGGTCATCCTTTGTTCCCAATTCCCCCAGCCGGGCACCTAGCTCCGGCCACCTACAATCCCGAACGGAACAGGATTTCTTCCAGATGCAAGCTGCCACAAGCAGGAAGCCTGGCTTCCCATGGAGGGCCAAAGGCCTCCTACAAACTGACATCAGGCACCTGGGCAGCTGACTTTACTTACCCCTGGAAACAGGACATCGTTTGTGCACAACTCCCTCTGCCGGGCACCTGGCCTCGGCCACCTACAATCCCGAACGGAACAGGATTTCTTCCAGATGCAAGCTGCCTTTAACAGGAAGACTAGCTTCCCTTGGAGGGCCAAAGGCCTCCTATAAACTGACATCAGGCATTTGGGCAGCTGACTTAAGTTACCCCTGGAAACAGCCCATCCTTTGTGCCCAACTCCCTCTGCCAAGCACCAGGCCTTGCCCACCTACAATCCCGAATGGAACAGGATTTCTTCCAGATGCAAGCTGCCACAAACTGGAAGACAAGCTTCCCTTGGAGGGCCAAAGGCCTCCTACAAACTGACATCAGGCACCTGGGCAGCTGACTTTACTTACCCCTGGAAACAGCCCATCGTTTGTGCCCAACTCCCTCTGCCGGGCACCAGGCCTCGCCCACCTACAATCCCGAACGGAACAGGATTTCTTCCAGATGCAAGCTGCCACAAACTGGAAGCCTGGCTTCCCTTGGAGGGCCAAAGGCCTCCTACAAACTGACATCAGGCACCTGGGCAGCTGACTTTATTTACCCCTGGAAACAGCCCATCCTTTGTGCCCAACTTCCTCTGCTGGGCACTAGGCCTCGGCCACCAACAATCCCGAACGGAACAGGATTTCTTCCAGATGCAAGCTGCCACAAGCAGGAAGCCTGGCTTCCCATGGAGGGCCAAAGGCCTCCTACAAACTGACATCCGGCACGTGGGCAGCTGACTTTACTTACCGCTATAAACAGGCCATCCTTTGTGCCCAACTCCCTCTGCCGGGCACCTGGCCTCGGCCACCTACAAACCCGAGCGGAACAGGATTTCTTCCCGATGCAAGCTGCCACAAGCTGGAAGACTGGTTTCCCATGGAGGACCAAAGGCCTCCTACAAACTGACATCAGGCACCTGGGCAGCTGACTTTACTTACTCCTGGAAACAGCCCATCCTTTGTGTCCAACTCCCTCTGCCGGGCACCAGGCCTCGACCACCTACAATCCTGAACGGAACACGATTTCTTCCAGATGCAAGCTGCCACAAGCAGGTAGCCTGGCTTCCCATGGAGGGCCAAAGGCCTCCTACAAACTGACATCAGGCACGTGGGCAGCTGACTTTACTTACCCCTCTAAACAGGACATCCTTTGAGCCCAACTCCCTCAGCCGGGCACCTGGCCTCGGCCACCTACAATCCCGAACGAAACAGCATTTCATCCAGATGCAAGCTGCCACAAGCAGGAAGACTAGCTTCCCTTGCAGGGCCAAAGGCCTCCTACAAACTGACATCAGGCACCTGGGCAGCTGACTTTACTTGCCCCTGGAAACAGGCCATCCTTTGTGCCCAACTCCCTCTGCCGGGCACCAGGCCTCGGCCACCTACAATCCTGAACGGAACAGGATTTCTTCCAGATGCAAGCTGCCACAAACTGGAAGCCTGTCATCCCTTGGAGGGCCAAAGGCCTCCTACAAACTGACATCAGGCACCTGGGCAGCTGACCTTACTTACCCCTGGAAACCAGCCATCATTTGTGCCCAACTCCCTCTGCCGGGCACCTGGCCTCGGCCACCTACAATCCCGAACGGAACAGGATTTCTTCCAGATGCAAGCTGCCACAAGCAGGAAACCTGGCTTCCCATGGAGGGCCAAAGGCCTCCTACAAACTGACATCAGGCACCTGGGCAGCTGACTTTACTTACCCCTGGAAACAGCCCATCCGTTGTGCCCAACTCCCTCTGCTGGGCACCTGGCCTCGGCCACCTACAATCCCGAACGGAACAGGATTTCTTCCAGATGCAAGATGCCACAAACTGGAAGACAAGCTTCTCTTGGAGGGCCAAAGGCCTCCTATAAACTGACATCAGGCACCTGGGCAGCTGACTTTACTTACCCCTGGAAACAGGCCATCCTTTGTGCCCAACTCTCTTTGCCGGGCACCAGGCCTCGGCCACCTACAATCCTGAACGGAACAGGATTTCTTCCAGATGCAAGCTGCCACAAACTGGAAGCCTGTCATCCCTTGGAGGGCCAAAGGCCTCCTACAAACTGACATCAGGCACCTGGGCAGCTGACCTTACTTACCCCTGGAAACCAGCAATCATTTGTGCCCAACTCCCTCTGCCGGGCACCTGGCCTCGGCCACCTACAATCCCGAACGGAACAGGATTTCTTCCAGATGCAAGCTGCCACAAGCAGTAAACCTGGCTTCCCATGGAGGGCCAAAGGCCTCCTACAAACTGACATCAGGCACCTGGGCAGCTGACTTTACTTACCCCTGGAAACAGCCCATCCTTTGTGCCCAACTCCCTCTGCCAAGCACCAGGCCTTGCCCACCTACAATCCCGAACGGAACAGGATTTCTTCCAGATGCAAGTTGCCACAAACTGGAAGACAAGCTTCCCTTGGAGGGCCAAAGGCCTCCTACAAACTGACATCAGGCACCTGGGCAGCTGACTTTACTTACCCCTGGAAACAGCCCATCCTTTGTGCCCAACTCCCTCTGCCGGGCACCAGGCCTCGCCCACCTACAATCCCGAACGGAACAGGATTTCTTCCAGATGCAAGCTGCCACAAACTGGAAGACAAGCTTCCCTTGGAGGGCCAAAGGCCTCCTACAAACTGACATCAGGCACCTGGGCAGCTGACTTTACTTACCCCTGGAAACAGCCCATCCTTTGTGCCCAACTTCCTCTGCTGGGCACTAGGCCTCGGCCACCAACAATCCTGAACGGAACAGGATTTCTTCCAGATGCAAGCTGCCACAAGCAGGAAGCCTGGCTTCCCATGGAGGGCCAAAGGCCTCCTACAAACTGACATCAGGCACGTGGGCAGCAGACTTTACTTACTGCTCTAAACAGGCCATCCTTTGTGCCCAACTCCCTCTGCCGGGCACCTGGCCTCGGCCACCTACAAACCCGAGCGGAACAGGATTTCTTCCCGATGCAAGCTGCCACAAGCTGGAAGACTGGTTTCCCATGGAGGACCAAAGGCCTCCTACAAACTGACATCAGGCACCTGGGCAGCTGACTTTACTTACTCCTGGAAACAGCCCATCCTTTGTGCCCAACTCCCTCTGCCGGGCACCAGGCCTCGACCACCTACAATCCTGAACGGAACAGGATTTCTTCCAGATGCAAGCTGCCACAAGCAGGTAGCCTGGCTTCCCATGGAGGGCCAAAGGCCTCCTACAAACTGACATCAGGCACGTGGGCAGCTGACTTTACTTACCTCTCTAAACAAGACATCCTTCGAGCCCAACTCCCTCAGCCGGGCACCTGGCCTCGGCCACCTACAATCCCGAACGAAACAGCATTTCTTCCAGATGCAAGCTGCCACAAGCAGGAAGACTAGCTTCCCTTGGAGGGCCAAAGGCCTCCTACAAACTGACATCAGGCACCTGGGCAGCTGACTTTACTTGCCCCTGGAAACAGGCCATCCTTTGTGCCCAACTCCCTCTGCCGGGCACCAGGCCTCGGCCACCTACAATCCTGAACGGAACAGGATTTCTTCCAGATGCAAGCTGCCACAAACTGGAAGCCTGTCATCCCTTGGAGGGCCAAAGGCCTCCTACAAACTGACATCAGGCACCTGGGCAGCTGACCTTACTTACCCCTGGAAACCAGCCATCATTTGTGCCCAACTCCCTCTGCCGGGCACCTGGCCTCGGCCACCTACAATCCCGAACGGAACAGGATTTCTTCCAGATGCAAGCTGCCACAAGCAGGAAACCTGGCTTCTCATGGAGGGCCAAAGGCCTCCTACAAACTGACATCAGGCACCTGGGCAGCTGACTTTACTTACTCCTGGAAACAGCCCATCATTTGTGCCCAACTCCCTCTGCCGGGCACCAGGCCTTGCCCACCTACAATCCCGAACGGAACAGGATTTCTTCCAGATGCAAGCTGCCTCAAACTGGAAACCTGGCTTCCCTTGGAGGGCCAAAGGCCTCCTACAAACTGACATCAGGCACCTGGGCAGCTGACTTTACTTACCCCTGGAAACAGGCCATCCTTTGTGCCCAACTCCCTCTGCCGGGCACCAGGCCTCGGCCACCTACAATCCTGAACGGAACAGGATTTCTTCCAGATGCAAGCTGCCACAAGCAGGAAGCCTGGCTTCCCATGGAGGGCCAAAGGCCTCCTACAAACTGACATCAGGCACGTGGGCAGCTGACTTTACTTACCCCTCTAAACAGGACATCTTTTGTGCCCAACTCCCTCTGCCGGGCACCTGGCCTCGGCCACCTACAATCCCGAACGGAGCAGGATTTCTTCCCGATGCATGCTGCCACAAGCTGGAAGACTGGTTTCCAATGGAGGACCAAAGGCCTCCTACAAACTGACATCAGGCACCTGGGCAGCTGACTTTACTTATTCCTGGAAACAGGCCATCCTTTGTGCCCAACTCCCTCTGCCGGGCACCAGGCCTCGGCCACCTACAATCCTGAACGGAACAGGATTTCTTCCAGATGCAAGCTGCCACAAACTGGAAGCCTGTCATCCCTTGGAGGGCCAAAGGCCTCCTACAAACTGACATCAGGCACCTGGGCAGCTGACCTTACTTACCCCTGGAAACCAGCCATCATTTGTGCCCAACTCCCTCTGCCGGGCACCTGGCCTCGGCCACCTACAATCCCGAACGGAACAGGATTTCTTCCAGATGCAGGCTGCCACAAGCAGTAAACCTGGCTTCCCATGGAGGGCCAAAGGCCTCCTACAAACTGACATCAGGCACCTGGGCAGCTGACTTTACTTACCCCTGGAAACAGGCCATCCTTTGTGCCCAACTCCCTCTGCCAAGCACCAGGCCTTGCCCACCTACAATCCCGAACAAAACAGGATTTCTTCCAGATGCAAGCTGCCACAAACTGGAAGACAAGCTTCCCTTGGAGGGCCAAAGGCCTCCTACAAACTGACATCAGGCACCTGGGCAGCTGACTTTACTTACCCCTGGAAACAGCCCATCCTTTGTGCCCAACTCCCTCTGCCGGGCACCAGGCCTCGCCCACCTACAATCCCGAACGGAACAGGATTTCTTCCAGATGCAAGCTGCCACAAACTGGAAGACAAGCTTCCCTTGGAGGGCCAAAGGCCTCCTACAAACTGACATCAGGCACCTGGGCAGCTGACTTTACTTACCCCTGGAAACAGCCCATCATTTGTGCCCAACTTCCTCTGCTGGGCACTAGGCCTCGGCCACCAACAATCCCGAACGGAACAGGATTTCTTCCAGATGCAAGCTGCCACAAGCAGGAAGCCTGGCTTCCCATGGAGGGCCAAAGGCCTCCTACAAACTGACATCCGGCACGTGGGCAGCTGACTTTACTTACCGCTCTAAACAGGCCATCCTTTGTGCCCAACTCCCTCTGCCGGGCACCTGGCCTCGGCCACCTACAAACCCGAGCGGAACAGGATTTCTTCCCGATGCAAGCTGCCACAAGCTGGAAGACTGGTTTCCCATGGAGGACCAAAGGCCTCCTACAAACTGACATCAGGCACCTGGGCAGCTGACTTTACTTACTCCTGGAAACAGCCCATCCTTTGTGTCCAACTCCCTCTGCCGGGCACCAGGCCTCGACCACCTACAATCCTGAACGGAACACGATTTCTTCCAGATGCAAGCTGCCACAAGCAGGTAGCCTGGCTTCCCATGGAGGGCCAAAGGCCTCCTACAAACTGACATCAGGCACGTGGGCAGCTGACTTTACTTACCCCTCTAAACAGGACATCCTTTGAGCCCAACTCCCTCAGCCGGGCACCTGGCCTCGGCCACCTACAATCCTGAACGGAACAGGATTTCTTCCAGATGCAAGCTGCCACAAACTGGAAGCCTGTCATCCCTTGGAGGGCCAAAGGCCTCCTACAAACTGACATCAGGCACCTGGGCAGCTGACCTTACTTACCCCTGGAAACCAGCCATCATTTGTGCCCAACTCCCTCTGCCGGGCACCTGGCCTCGGCCACCTACAATCCCGAACGGAACAGGATTTCTTCCAGATGCAAGCTGCCACAAGCAGGAAACCTGGCTTCTCATGGAGGGCCAAAGGCCTCCTACAAACTGACATCAGGCACCTGGGCAGCTGACTTTACTTACTCCTGGAAACAGCCCATCATTTGTGCCCAACTCCCTCTGCCGGGCACCAGGCCTTGCCCACCTACAATCCCGAACGGAACAGGATTTCTTCCAGATGCAAGCTGCCTCAAACTGGAAACCTGGCTTCCCTTGGAGGGCCAAAGGCCTCCTACAAACTGACATCAGGCACCTGGGCAGCTGACTTTACTTACCCCTGGAAACAGGCCATCCTTTGTGCCCAACTCCCTCTGCCGGGCACCAGGCCTCGGCCACCTACAATCCTGAACGGAACAGGATTTCTTCCAGATGCAAGCTGCCACAAGCAGGAAGCCTGGCTTCCCATGGAGGGCCAAAGGCCTCCTACAAACTGACATCAGGCACGTGGGCAGCTGACTTTACTTACCCCTCTAAACAGGACATCTTTTGTGCCCAACTCCCTCTGCCGGGCACCTGGCCTCGGCCACCTACAATCCCGAACGGAGCAGGATTTCTTCCCGATGCATGCTGCCACAAGCTGGAAGACTGGTTTCCAATGGAGGACCAAAGGCCTCCTACAAACTGACATCAGGCACCTGGGCAGCTGACTTTACTTATTCCTGGAAACAGGCCATCCTTTGTGCCCAACTCCCTCTGCCGGGCACCAGGCCTCGGCCACCTACAATCCTGAACGGAACAGGATTTCTTCCAGATGCAAGCTGCCACAAACTGGAAGCCTGTCATCCCTTGGAGGGCCAAAGGCCTCCTACAAACTGACATCAGGCACCTGGGCAGCTGACCTTACTTACCCCTGGAAACCAGCCGTCATTTGTGCCCAACTCCCTCTGCCGGGCACCTGGCCTCGGCCACCTACAATCCCGAACGGAACAGGATTTCTTCCAGATGCAGGCTGCCACAAGCAGTAAACCTGGCTTCCCATGGAGGGCCAAAGGCCTCCTACAAACTGACATCAGGCACCTGGGCACCTGACTTTACTTACCCCTGGAAACAGGCCATCCTTTGTGCCCAACTCCCTCTGCCAAGCACCAGGCCTTGCCCACCTACAATCCCGAACGGAACAGGATTTCTTCCAGATGCAAGCTGCCACAAACTGGAAGACAAGCTTCCCTTGGAGGGCCAAAGGCCTCCTACAAACTGACATCAGGCACCTGGGCAGCTGACTTTACTTACCCCTGGAAACAGCCCATCCTTTGTGCCCAACTCCCTCTGCCGGGCACCAGGCCTCGCCCACCTACAATCCCGAACGGAACAGGATTTCTTCCAGATGCAAGCTGCCACAAACTGGAAGACAAGCTTCCCTTGGAGGGCCAAAGGCCTCCTACAAACTGACATCAGGCACCTGGGCAGCTGACTTTACTTACCCCTGGAAACAGCCCATCATTTGTGCCCAACTTCCTCTGCTGGGCACTAGGCCTCGGCCACCAACAATCCCGAACGGAACAGGATTTCTTCCAGATGCAAGCTGCCACAAGCAGGAAGCCTGGCTTCCCATGGAGGGCCAAAGGCCTCCTACAAACTGACATCCGGCACGTGGGCAGCTGACTTTACTTACCGCTCTAAACAGGCCATCCTTTGTGCCCAACTCCCTCTGCCGGGCACCTGGCCTCGGCCACCTACAAACCCGAGCGGAACAGGATTTCTTCCCGATGCAAGCTGCCACAAGCTGGAAGACTGGTTTCCCATGGAGGACCAAAGGCCTCCTACAAACTGACATCAGGCACCTGGGCAGCTGACTTTACTTACTCCTGGAAACAGCCCATCCTTTGTGTCCAACTCCCTCTGCCGGGCACCAGGCCTCGACCACCTACAATCCTGAACGGAACACGATTTCTTCCAGATGCAAGCTGCCACAAGCAGGTAGCCTGGCTTCCCATGGAGGGCCAAAGGCCTCCTACAAACTGACATCAGGCACGTGGGCAGCTGACTTTACTTACCCCTCTAAACAGGACATCCTTTGAGCCCAACTCCCTCAGCCGGGCACCTGGCCTCGGCCACCTACAATCCCGAACGAAACAGCATTTCATCCAGATGCAAGCTGCCACAAGCAGGAAGACAAGCTTCCCTTGGAGGGCCAAAGGCCTCCTACAAACTGACATGAGGCACCTGGGCAGCTGACTTTACTTACCCCTGGAAACAGCCCATCCTTTGTTCCCAACTCCCTCTTCCGGGCACCAGGCCTCGGCCACCTACAATCCTGAACGGAACAGGATTTCTTCCAGATGCAAGCTGCCACAAACTGGAAGCCTGTCATCCCTTGGAGGGCCAAAAGCCTCCTACAAACTGATATCAGGCTCCTAAGCAGCTGACCTTCCTACCCCTGGAAACCAGCCATCATTTGTGCCCAACTCCCTCTGCCGGGCACCAGGCCTCGGCCACCTACAATCCTGAACGTAACAGGATTTCTTCCAGATGCAAGCTGCCACAAGCAGGAAGCCTGGCTTCTCATGGAGGGCCAAAGGCCTCCTACAAACTGACATCAGGCATGTGGGCAGCTGACTTTACTTACCCCTCTAAACAGGACATCCTTTGTGCCCAACTTCCTCTGCCCGGCACCTGGCCTCGGCCACCTACAATCCCGAACGAAACAGCATTTCTTCCAGATGCATGTTGCCACATGCTGGAAGACTAGCTTCCCTTGGAGGGCCAAAGGCCTCCTACAAACTGACATCAGGCACCTGGGCAGCTGACTTTACTTACCCCTGGAAACAGCCCATCCTTTGTGCCTAACTCCGTCAGCTGGGCACCCAGCTCCGGCCACCTACAATCCCGAACGAAACAGGATTTCTTCCAGATGCAAACTGCCTTGAACAGGAAGACAAGCTTCCCTTGGAGGGCCAAAGGCCTCCTACTAACTGACATCAGGCACCTGGGCAGCTGACTTTACTTACCCCTGGAAACAGGCCATCCTTTGTGCCCAACTCCCTCTGCCGGGCCCACAGCTTTGGCCACCTACAATCCCGAACGGAACAGGAGTTCTTCCAGATGCAAGCTGCCACAAGCTGGAAATGTGGCTTCACTTGGAGGGCCAAAGGCCTCCTACAAACTGACATCAGGCACCTGGGCAGCTGACTTTACTTTCCTAAAGAAACAGGCCATCATTTGTGCCCAACTCCCTCTGCCGGGCACCTGGCCTCGGCCACCTACAATCCCGAACGGAACAGGATTTCTTCCAGATGCAAGCTGCCACAAACTGGAAGACAAGCTTCCCTTGGAGGGCCAAAGGCCTCCTACAAACTGACATCAGGCACCTGGGCAGCTGACTTTACTTACCCCTGGAAACAGGCCATCCTTTGTGCCCAACTCCCTCTGCCAGGCACCAGGCTTCGGCCACCTACAATCCCGAACGGAACAGCATTTCTTCCAGATGCAAGCTGCCACAAGCAGGAAGCCTGGCTTCTCTTGGAGGGTCAAAGGCCTCCTACAAACTGACATCAGGCACCTGGGCAGCTGACTTTACTTATCCCTGGAAACAGGCCATCCTTTGTGCCCAACACCCTCTGCCGGGCACCTGGCCTCGGCCACCTACAGTCCCGAACGGAACCGGAGTTCTTCCAGATGCAAGCTGCCACAAGCTGAAACGTGGCTTCCCTAGGAGGGCCATTGGCCTCCTACAAACTGACATCAGGCACCTGGGCAGCTGACTTTACTTACTCCTGGAAACAGCCCATCCTTTGTGCCCAACTCCCTCTGCGGGTCACCAGGCCTCGGCCACCTACAATCCTGAACGGAACAGGATTTCTTCCAGATGCAAGCTGCCACAAGCAGGAAGCCTGGCTTCCCATGGAGGGCCAAAGGCCTCCTACAAACTGACATCAGGCACGTGGGCAGCTGACTTTACTTACCCCTCTAAACAGGACATCCTTTGTGCCCAACTCCCTCTGCCGGGCACCTGGCCTCGGCCACCTACAATCCCGAACGAAACAGCATTTCTTCTAGATGCAAGCTGCCACAAGCTGGAAGACTAGCTTCCCTTGGAGGGCCAAAGGCCTCCTACAAACTGACATCAGGCACCTGGGCAGCTGACTTTACTTACCCCTGGAAACAGGCCATCCTTTGTGCCTAACTCCCTCAGCTGGGCACCCAGCTCCGGCCACCTACAATCCCGAACGGAACAGGATTTCTTCCCGATGCAAACTGCCTTGAACAGGATGACAAGCTTCCCTTGGAGGGACAAAGGCCTCCTACAAACTGACATCAGGCACCTGGGCAGCTGACTTTACTTACCCCTTGAAACAGGCCTTCTTTTGTGCCCAACTCCCTCTGCCGGGCCCACAGCTTTGGCCAC
Source organism: Chamaea fasciata (assembly GCF_029207755.1). NCBI lineage: Eukaryota > Metazoa > Chordata > Aves > Passeriformes > Sylviidae > Chamaea > Chamaea fasciata. The sequence continues at coordinate 164,675 of NW_027094194.1, forward strand.
CTACAATCCCGAACGGAACAGGAGTTCTTCCAGATGCAAGCTGCCACAAGCTGGAAACGTGGCTTCACTTGGAGGGCCAAAGGCCTCCTACAAACTGACATCAGGCACCTGGGCAGCTGACTTTACTTACCCCTGGAAATAGGCCATCCTTTGTGCCCAACTCCCTCTGCCGGGCACCTGGCCTCGGCCACCTACAATCCCGAACGGAACAGGATTTCTTCCAGATGCAAGCTGCCACAAGCTGGAAGATTGGTTTCCAATGGAGGACCAAAGGCCTCCTACAAACTGGCATCAGGCACCTGTGCAGCTGACTTTACTTACCCCTGGAAACAGGCCATCCTTTGTGCCCAACTCCCTCTGCCGGGCACCAGGCCTCGGCCACCTGCAATCTCGAACAGATCAGTATTACTTCCCGATGCAAGCTGCCACAAGCTGGAAGCCTGGCTTTCCATGGAGGACCAATAGCCACCTGCAAACTGACATCAGGCACCTGGGCAGCTGACTTTACTTACCCCTGGAAACAGCCCAGCCTTTGTGTCCAACTCCCTCATCCGGGCACCCAGCTCCGGCCACCTACAATCCCGAACGGAACACGATTTCTTCCAGATGCAAGCTGCCACAAGCAGGAAGCCTGGCTTCCCATGGAGGGCCAAAGGCCTCCTAAAAACTGACATCAGGCACCTGGGCAGCTGACTTTACTTACCCCTGGAAACAGGCCATCATTTGTGCCCAACACCCTCTGCCGGGCACCCTGCTCCGGCAACCTACAATCCCGAACGGAACAGGATTTCTTCCAGATGCAAGCTGCCTTAAACAGGAAGACGAGCTTCCCTTGGAGGGCCAAAGGCCTCCTACAAACTGACATCAGGCACCTGGGCAGCTGACTTTACTTATCCCTGGAAAAAGGACATCCTTTGTGCCCAACTCCCTCTGCCGGGCACCTGGCCTCGGCCACCTACAATCCCAAACGGAACCGGAGTTCTTCCAGATGCAAGCTGCCACAAGCTGGAAACGCGGCTTCACTTGGAGGGCCAAAGGCCTCCTACAAACTGACATCAGGCACCTGGGCAGCTGACTTTACTTACCCCTGGAAACAGGCCATCCTTTGTGCCCAACTCCCTCTGCCGGGCACCTGGCCTCGGCCACCTACAATCCCGAACGGAACAGGATTTCTTCCAGATGCAAGCTGCGACAAGCTGGAAGACTGGTTTCCCATGGAGGACCAAAGGCCTCCTACAAACTGACATCAGGCACCTGGGCAGCTGACTTTACTTACCCCTGGAAACAGCCCATCCTTTGTGCCCAACTCCCTCTGCCGGGCACCAGGTCTCGCCCACCTACAATCCCGAACGGAACAGGATTGCTTCCAGATGCAAGCTGCCACAAGCTGGAAGACAAGCTTCCCTTGGAGGGCCAAAGGCCTCCTACAAACTGACATCAGGCACCTGGGCAGCTGACTTTACTTACCCCTGGAAACAGGCCATCCTTTGTGCCCAACTCCCTCTGCCGGGCACCAGGCCTCGGCCACCTGCAATCCCGAACAGATCAGTATTACTTCCCGATGCAAGCTGCCACAAGCTGGAAGCCTGGCTTTCCATGGAGGACCAATAGCCACCTGCAAACTGACATCAGGCACCTGGGCAGCTGACTTTACTTACCCCTGGAAACAGCCCATCCTTTTTGTCCAACTCCTTCATCCGGGCACCCAGCTCCGGCCCCCTACAATCCCGAACGGAACACGATTTCTTCCAGATGCAAGCTGCCACAAGCAGGAAGCCTGGCTTCCCATGGAGGGCCAAAGGCCTCCTAAAAACTGACATCAGGCCCCTGGGCAGATGACTTTACTTACCCCTGGAAACAAGACATCCTTTGTGCCCAACTCCCTCTGCCGGGCAGATGGCCTCGGCCACCTACAATCCCGAACGGAACCGGAGTTCTTCCAGATGCAAGCTGCCACAAGCTGGAAGACAAGCTTCCCTTGGAGGGCCAAAGGCCTCCTACAAACTGACATCAGGCACCTGGGCTGCTGACTTTACTTACCCCTGGAAACAGGCCATCCTTTGTGCCCAACTCCCTCTGCCAGGCACCAGGCCTCGGCCACCTACAATCCTGAACGGAACAGGATTTCTTCCAGATGCAAGCTGCCACAAACTGGAAGCCTGTCATCCCTTGGAGGGCCAAAGGCCTCCTACAAACTGATATCAGGCACCTGGGCAGCTGACCTTCTTACCCCTGGAAACCAGCCATCATTTGTGCCCAACTCCCTCTGCCGGGCACCTGGCCTCGGCCACCTACAATCCCGAACGGAACAGGATTTCTTCCAGATGCAAGCTGCCACAAGCAGTAAACCTGGCTTCCCATGGAGGGCCAAAGGCCTCCTACAAACTGACATCAGGCACCTGGGCAGCTGACTTTACTTATCCCTGGAAAAAGGACATCCTTTGTGCCCAACTCCCTCTGCCGGGCACCTGGCCTCGGCCACCTACAATCCCGAACGGAACCGGAGTTCTTCCAGATGCAAGCTGCCACAAGCTGGAAACGCGGCTTCACTTGGAGGGCCAAAGGCCTCCTACAAACTGACATCAGGCACGTGGGCAGCTGACTTTACTTACCCCTCTAAACAGGACATCCTTTGTGCCCAACTTCCTCTGCCGGGCACCTGGCCTCGGCCACCTACAATCCCGAACGAAACAGCATTTCTTCCAGATGCATGCTGCCACAAGCTGGAAGACTAGCTTCCCTTGGAGGGCCAAAGGCCTCCTACAAACTGACATCAGGCACCTGGGCAGCTGACTTTACTTACCCCTGGAAACAGGCCATCCTTTGTGCCTAACTCCGTCAGCTGGGCACCCAGCTCCGGCCACCTACAATCCCGAACGAAACAGGATTTCTTCCAGATGCAAACTGCCTTGAACAGGAAGACAAGCTTCCCTTGGAGGGCCAAAGGCCTCCTACTAACTGACATCAGGCACCTGGGCAGCTGACTTTACTTACCCCTGGAAACAGGCCATCCTTTGTGCCCAACTCCCTCTGCCGGGCCCAGAGCTTTGGCCACCTACAATCCCGAACGGAACAGGAGTTCTTCCAGATGCAAGCTGCCACAAGCTGGAAATGTGGCTTTACTTGGAAGGCCAAAGGCCTCCTACAAACTGACATCAGGCACCTGGGCAGCTGACTTTACTTTCCTAAAGAAACAGGCCATCATTTGTGCCCAACTCCCTCTGCCGGGCACCTGGCCTCAGCCACCTACAATCCCGAACGGAACAGGATTCCTTCCAGATGCAAGCTGCCACAAGCTGGAAGACTGGTTTCCCATGGAGGACCAAAGGCCTCCTACAAACTGGCATCAGGCACCTGGGCAGCTGACTTTACTTACCCCTGGAAACAGGCCATCCTTTGTGCCCAACTCCCTCTGCCGGGCACCAGGCCTCGGCCACCTGCAATCTCGAACAGATCAGTATTACTTCCCGATGCAAGCTGCCACAAGCTGGAAGCCTGGCTTTCCATGGAGGACCAATAGCCACCTGCAAACTGACATCAGGCACCTGGGCAGCTGACTTTACTTACCCCTGGAAACAGCCCAGCCTTTGTGTCCAACTCCCTTATCCGGGCACCCAGCTCCGGCCACCTACAATCCCGAACGGAACACGATTTCTTCCAGATGCAAGCTGCCACAAGCAGGAAGCCTGGCTTCCCATTGTCACGATCCGCTCACACAAGCGGGGTTCGTGATGGTTCGTTTTAGGGAGCTCAGAGCACAAAAGACACAGCGGGGGACAAACTCAGTTTTACTCAATCACAAATGCACCTTTATTTAGTGCCAACAAATGCGGTAGTGGGGAGAGAAAAAGAGAATAGTTAGAAAAACAGAAAAGAGGGGAAGGGGATTATAGCTACCAACATGGTGGGTCGAGTCCTCGAGGCTTTTGAAGATGCCTATAGACGCGGTCTTCTCCAGTGGGGAGATCTCAAAAGTGAGCGGGGGTCTCCAGGGTTTTTATAGTCCTCTCCGAAGCGACAGGCAGTTGGCCAAACAGGTGGGGGAAATCATTGCAGTGTGTTCATTTAGAGAACCCAGAACAAGTCGGTCGTCAGTAGGTACAGTGTCAACCAGTACAAGTCAGCAGGTGCAGTGTCAGTAGGCACAGTCACTTCACCGTGACTTGCCCATTGTTTCTGCTCAGATTCTGATGTTCCGATATGGGTGCTGGGTGTTTTCCATCAAACACACCTGCAGGCAGCACTTGGCCAACATCCCACCTCAGCCAGGCCAGAACTCCTGTATTGAGATTTTAAAGTCCCTTTTAGGGGTTTCAGTCTCTGTCCTTGACGATGGTCGTGAGGCAAATGAGGGATCTTCGGACCGTCTCTTACACCACCCCGTGACTCACGATTGTCGTCAAGAGAGCTCCTTCTGCAGGGTTCCGTAGTCTTGCGAAGTCTTCAGGACTCGTCCATGTCAGTAGCATATCCCGGAAAAACAGAGGCAGTAGAGGGTGTGTGTGAAAGAGAGAGAGAGGGGGAGAGAGAGAGAGAGAGAGAAATAGGAAAAGGAAATAAAAACAAAACAAAATCAATCAATATTGATTAAAACAATTTCATCAAAATAATCAGAACAAATCATCAAATTTCTTAAAGTTATAACAATTTACAAACAACAGCTTAATTTTGATTACAATATAACATAGTTAAAACAAAAAACAATAATCAAAACAAGCCATTAACATTTTCAAATTAATCTGCTGTTGGAGGCCTAATTTTTACTGTTGGGGTAGTACGTCTCGTGTCAATAACTTTGGGGGTGTCTTTTGCAAAAGGGGTATTGATTAAACTGTGTGCTTCCATTATAGATGCCAACTGTGTCAACTTCTTCATCATTTTCCAATTTAGGATGTATAAAATGACTGATAAGACAAAACCAATCAAAACCAAAATCAAAAGAACAACAATGGGATGACACACTTTGTTCAGGATACCTGTAGCCGTAGGTGACCACCCAAAAAGGGTATCCCACCACCTGTATTCAGCATCCTTTTTGATCCTTTCTAAAACATGATGTATTTCTTTCACATCATGATGGACTGTCACCAAAGTTTTTTGTCCATTTTTCTTAACCCTTTTTAAAATCCCTACTAAGTCTTCGTGAAGCAACAATTGCTTGATTAAAGTCAGATTCATTCCAATGGGGGCAGATGTTTTTTGGTGAAACAGGGTAAAATTTGCTTGTAAAAGGTGATAGGATGTAACTGGGGCTGAGTAAGAAAAGTCACACCCTGTAATTGTGGTAAAATTGCAAACACAAAAATTTGAGTGATTTTTAGGATTCACTACTATTTCTCCTACAAACACTACATCACAAGCAGTCCTTATACAAGCACATCCATTGCCTATATACACAAGCACTGTTTTAGGAGTTTCGTTAGGGTGTACTTCAAAATGACAAATATTTTGCTCTGTGTCTAAACAAATGTCTTGAGCTATGATTGCATTACTTTCACAGATGAAACCTTGCTGTTCCCGAACAATACATGAGTCTAAATTGACAGTTTGCCATCTCTCGCCATTTTGACGGGCCCATTCTCTGTGCTCAAAAGGATAGAGAATAGTTCCATCATGATTCAGTCCTAATGCAATGATAGGAAATATCGAGTGTACAGAGGCATTACATATGGTTAACACAAAAGCTGTAACTGTGTTAGTATTGGGGTTATAGGTAAAGTTTACTAGTTTCCACCAGGATTGGAATTCCTTTTCAAAATCATTTGCATTATCCCAAATTATTTTCCGAATTTCAGTAGGAAAAGTGCCTTCTTCTCCTTCCCTTATGATTGAGGCAACAACTGTTTGCATCCATAACTGTGCCTGGATGCAGCTAAGAGCCAAAGAGACATTGCTTTGTGTGGCACCAAGTGTATCAATTATCAATTTGTGATCATTCACATTTATCTTTTCCCAATTTGGTAATATGTTTGATAATAACCACTGATGTGTCCCTAAGGCAGACAAAGAGGACTGCAGGGGTTGTTGTAATTTTGTCAGATCCGTCGTGGTGGTAACTAACTTATTCAATAATACTTCAGAATCAATGCTATTTAGGATTCCCAATCATGTCCCCAAAACACCGGTTATATCTCTTGCCATTCTTTTCTTAGAAGGGTTCCGTTTCCGCAGCCAGGTATTCCATCCCTGAAAAGAAGTTTGCAAAAAGGGTGAACAGCTTGGCTGAATTTCTGAAACGTTATTCTGCATCAGTAATTTGACCTTTTTGAGGGACCACTCAGGATTAAACAATATTTGTTGTTGGCCAATTCTCCTGATTATATATGGTCCAATTTGAAAAATCTGTGGCCTTAGCATAACCGGTGGTTGGGTAGTGGGCGGTGTAGGCTTTACCACATTAACATCAAGTTTTCCCCAGTACTTAGTATGGTTTTCACCACATACCACTTTGTGGGAAGATTGCACATTAGTCAAATTCAACCAACAATTTTGATTTTGAGTCTCACAGTGTAAAGCACGGTCGTGCGGTCCTATGACAAAGCTGTGTATGGGTTCAATAAGGGATCCAACAATTAATTCACATCGAATTGCTATATCATTACCTTGTGTTACCATAAAGGGAGGAAAAACATGATTTTTGCTATTTAGCACTAGGGGAGTTTGCACACCAGGTTGTACGATCACTACTGTCAGCATAGGTCTTGCCACGGCATTGATTTTAAACGTGTAAACCAAGCTTTTCGAACCTGACTGACCTGCCGAGTCATTTCGCCAACTGCATATCACATAGGATGATTTGGTTAAGGTAAAGTTATGACCACAGTCAATAGGTTCATTTTTACACAGCTTTGTAATTTTAGCGTTGTTAGTGTTAGGGCTTAGTGTATAATTTCCAATATTTTTCTGGCGACAACACAATACAAAGGGGGCATGCTTTTTGCATTTCCACTTTTCAGTGGGACAAAGTTCTGCTGTGATGTTAGGGTGCAAACTGCTTGTTATGTCTGGTTCCAAAAGGTTTCCCGTTATTGTAATGGAGGCAGCTTTCTCTTGAGAAGATCCTGCTTTTTTGCATGTTGCCTTAATTGGTTCACCAACTATACCATTTAGAGTTGTAATCTGCTCATTCTTATCCCATCCCCACTCACGTGGACCACCATGATACCCTGAGGTTGCCAGGTTTAGGTGACGACTTCTGGGATGTGGTTCTTGAGTACTGGTATATCTAACAGTGGCTTCAGACCGCGGCCACTCAGCTGGCTCCTGGCCATGGGAGTGTGGCAGGATGCAGAGAAGTATTAATAATGTTAACATGGTTATTTTGTTTTCATGTCACTTGAAGTGTCCCCTCGGAGTTCTCCTGCAATAGCAAAACACAGAAAAAAAAAGATCTGCCACCTAAGGGCAGAACATTAAAATGATGGAATTATCCAGCGGGTATTTATCCGATGTTCTTTTCCTAAGGCATCAGATGCTATCCACGCAACTTTATTCAGAGAAGTTTTCAACACAAGTGGTACTTCTCCCACCGTAGGGAGGTCTACCAAAACAGGTTGCCCCGGGTAATGAACTGGATTTTCGGGATCATTTGGTCCTCTTTGTGAGGAGACTAAGCTCAGAGGATTTGGGCAAAAAGCAGTAATTTTTGGGCACCCATTCACCCCCCATCTTTCATTTACACTCTGCACAGCTTTATGCAACCGGCCATCCCAGCCTCCCTCTTGTGGTTTCAGAAGTCGTTTTAAAAGACCGTTAGTCCTTTCTACAATTCCATTAGCTTGAGGGTAATAGGGAGTGTGAAAGGTCCATTTTATCCCTTCACCTTTTGCCCATTCCTGTACTACTTTAGCAGTAAAGTGTGACCCATTATCGGATTGAATTTCCTGTGGTTTTGGGAAAGTCCCGAACCATATCTGCAATGCTTTAACAGTGTTTTCCCCTGTAGCCCTTTTAAATGCCTCGGCTTGAACTAATCCAGATGTAATCTCAACCCCCACTAACACAAAATATTTACCTCCTGATTGCTTAAAGGGACCTATGTAATCTACCTGCCATGCATCCCATAAGCCTTTACCTGTCCTCAAGTGTAGTGGGTCATCCTCTAAAGGATGTCTTTCTAGCCGTTTGCGACACTGCTCACAGGCTGAAATGCAGGTGTTACACATTTCTCTGGTAACGGGCCAACCCCGGGCATGAGCTTCCTTGTATAAATCTTTTGTACCTGTGTGTTGTCGTTTTACATGCAGCCATTCTAATAAGTGCTCCCAATCTTCAGTGATTTCATCCTTTTTCAGAGGACTTAGTTTTGCTAATTCATCAGCTCTGTTGTTCCATTCTCCTGCTGGATTATCATCTGTCTGGTGAGAGGCTACCCACCCTACAGCAAAATTCCCTTGACTTGCAATTTGTAAAATTTCTTGCCACTTTTCTTTCTGCCACACTGGAATTCTGTTAACTTCCCAATCATTTTGTTGCCAGAAAGGCAGCCATTCAGTGCAGCCCTTATATACAGCATAGGAGTCAGTGTAAATACAGACAAGAGAGGTGTTTTGTGCCTCCCTCTGGAAAACACTCCAAACAGCTATAAGTTCCCCAATTTGGGCACTGCCTTCCCCTTCTGTAATGATCCGCTCTCCAGAAGAAGTGTGCAAAGCTACAGCTCTGTATTTCCACACTTTTCCTTCACGCTTAGCTGAGGCATCAGTAAACCATGAATATGCTGTTTGCTCAGGGGAGAAGGAAGGGGCTATTTTAATAACTGAGGCAGGTTTGTCTTGGCTGCTATTCAGATTCTCTGTGTCTTGTATTGGTAAATTTTTCACAGCGCCTTCAGTAATTGAAAAGATGTTATTATAATGCTCTATTTGTGCATACCATTTCCTTACTGAGGCTCGTTGTGCTATCCCTTCAGGAGGTGGAGTCCCTGTGATCACTATTTTAATTACTTTAAAGGGACCTCTCAACACAATTGGTTGTTTTCTTGTGATTTTTTCTACTTCTATGAGAGCTTGGGTAACAACAAATAAGCCTTTCTCCCAAGTTGTATATCTTTTTTCAGCATCTTTAAAGCCACGGGAGTAGAAGCTAACAGGTCTGATTGGGCCTTCAGGACCCCTTTGCCATATATGTACTGACAACCCTGAGGTAGCAAATCCCCATTCTACCTGAAAAGGATCTGCTGGGTGGATAGGGCCTAGGGCCTGGTGAGCTGTGGCTTCAAAAATCAACAATTGTAATGCTTCTTCCTGAGAAGGGCTCCAGTCCCATTTTACTCCCTTTCTCAACAAATCATAAAGAGGTCTAGCAATAATTGAAAAATCTGGAATGTGTTTTCTCCAAAATACCAATAGTCCTAAAGCTTGTTGGAGTTCTTTTCTAGATTCGGGCATCTTGATTTGATCTAAAGAAGTTAGGGTGTCTGGTGGGATGCATGTCATACCTCCTTTCCACCAGATTCCTAAAAATTTCACTTCTTGAGAAGGTTTTTGTATTTTTTCTGAGGGGATCTGCAGACCAAGGCTCTCTAAGTGGGAAATTATTTTCTGTTGAACACCCTCCACTACTTCTTTTTCTTCTCCTCCCACTAAGATATCATCTATGTATTGGTAAACAGCTACAGTGTCAGGTTTAGATAGTTCTTCTAATTCTTGGGCTAAAGCATGGTGGGCTAAAGTGGGAGAGTGTCGGTACCCTTGGGGTAGACGTGTGAAGGTATATTGCTGTCCCTCCCATGTAAAGGCAAAACGGTCCATATCTTCTTGTTGTATGGGTATCATGAAAAACATGTCTTTAACATCTATTGTTGCCATAATAGAGTGAGCTTTTTCCTGAATTGATATTATTAATTCAGCTATATTTGGGACCGCTGCTGTGAGAGGGTCTGTGTTGGCATTAAGCCGTCTGTAATCAACTGTCAGTCTCCACTTTCCATTGGGTTTTTTAACTGGCCAGATTGGTGAGTTAAAAGGGCTGTGAGTGTTAACAATTACTCCTTGATCTTTCAGTTCCTGAATGACTGGCTTGATGCCATCTTTAGCACCAGAGGGTAGAGGATATTGTTTCACAGAAGTGATTTTGCTGAACGGTAGGGAAGGAGCTGTTTGTAGCAGCCTGATGTTAAGGCTGGGAGCTCCGAAAGACCAGAGAAAGCCTTCGGAGTCTTCCCATTGTCTCCCAGCAAGTATATCCATCCCTAACAAACTGTCAGGAATGTTTCCAATGACCATTTGGACAGCTATTGGGTTGTCTTCTCCGGGCAGTGTGAGCTTTACTAGAGCGATACTCATAGACTCTGTAGTTCCTAGGGCATTTAAAACACAACATCGTTTTTTGCTGGGAACAACTCCACACTTTTGAGCGTGTGTGATTTTCAATGCACTGATTTGGGCCCCTGTGTCTACAACAAAAGTTATTAATATTTGTTTGGGGCCAACTATTGCTGTAATCAATATGTCCCCTGTTCTTGGGTCCTTTGTGAGCTTCCTCAAAAACATCCAGTCTCCGTTTCTTCGCTCACTATCAAGAAACGGAGTTTCTAGTTTAAAGGAGGTTGGTGTGCTTCACTTCCCTGAAGTGGGGAGAGAGCATACTGTGTCTCATTGCTTAAAACCTGTGTTGGGGAATGTTGTGGCTGGTTGCCCAAGGCTTGTGGAAGGGGAGGTGCACTGGGTTGTTGGTTGGATGATTCCAACACAATAGGTTTGGGACAGGGCCAATTGGAAATTATTTTAGCCAATTTATCATACGGCAATTTATCCATTACTTCTCGTGGAACTCCCCTTTTCAGCCCTAGCAACCACAGCTGCTGCCGGTTGGAAATCTGTTTTCCTTTTTCTGGTTTTCCATTAGGAGAAGCAATGTGCCTGACTCCTCTGGGTTTTTCTGGTTTGTCTTCTGAGTATTTCACTGGTCCATATTTTCTACTGTAACTTATTAACTCCTCTGCTACCTCACTCCATGTCCAAAGTTTATGACTGCTGTTAGATTGTGTACTAGGAGTTGTGAAAGGTGAGGAGTCAGTGGAACCAGTTTGATCTCTTGTATGGCCAAGAAATCTTTCAAGTCTATCTACCGGAGTGATAGATGCTATTGTTTTTTGAAGAAGAATTGCTGTTGGTTTAAGAGACTCTGGCAGACCTCGAATTAAAGGGGTCATAATCTCAGGTTTGACAGGCTGTTGCATTGGTGACTCATAGCCAGAGATTAATTTTCTCTCATGTATCATTTGCAAGCATGCAGCTTTGTGTATGTTTTCTAGGAGTTGGTCTGAGGTGCCGACTATTGCCAGAGGGTCACCCCTCTCAAGGGGGTTTAACCCCCCTGCCCAGTAGGCTGCACGCTGTGTCAGGGACCATGGAGCACGCATATTTCCTGTTGTTAAGAAAACTCCATGTCCCCAGTAGCCACTTGCTTCTTGTTCACTTAATTTAATTTGGTCGCCCCCTGTGAAGGAAACTCTAAAAACATACTCCGTCTCTGATTCACTAGGGAGGCGGGAGTATTCTTTCTTTAATTTAGCTAATTCAGTGGCTGTGTATGGTATTTCTTTGGTGGTTATGTGGGGATCATGATCCTCTTCATTTATATAATTATATTCTGTTTTAATGAGAGGTCTCAAGTTGGAGCAACAGTGTTCCCCACAATTTTGTATGTGTACTAATTCTTTCTGAGGGTATATTTGTTTAATGTTGTATGTCTCCTTTCCTTCTATTTCTGTGGATGAATCTGCAGATTTTAAGTTTTTACTTCGCCCTTCTGCAAGGGAAATCTGCAGCAAATAATTCTGATTTCTTTCCTGTTCTAATTGTTTTTGCAAAGCTTCTACCAAATTTTGCAGGGATTCTATTACTGCTTTTTCTTCACTTACCCGCTCAGAACGGGTCTCTATGGCTGCCGAAAGGCAGGCCCCCAAAACTGAGCAAAGAATGGTTTTATTTCTGCCCAGTTTGTATCTAGCATCATGTTGTAAAGAATATATTCTATCTACAATGTTTTCAAAGTTAAACCAATTATTCTGTGCCCACCTTTCTCCGTCTGGAGAAGGTCTAGCACTATGTTTAGCTAACAAAGCATAAAATGCATTCTTATGTTTTTCACTCATTTTGTGAAGGGACCAAAACCACTCTCAGGGAGGTACGCTTAAAGTTACACCAAAGGCACAGCTAAAACTGTGTTTCCCTTCGCTTCCCTGGAATGGGCGAGGAGACCAAAACTGCCTGGGAGGTTCACCTTAGTTACAAATGGTTGTCTCCTCAACTACACCAAGCAGCCCAAAACACAAAAACAAAACCTAACTACAGTCCCATCTTTTGCACAATGAGATCCTTTTGTGAAATCCTGATGACAGGGAGTGCTATACGCCTGGGTGTATACAGTTTGCGGGAATTTTCCCTCGCCCCCCTTGCTTTCTAACAGCGCTCACCGAAGTGGCGTGCTAGGTGCGGCTGAGACGAGGGTCCTTCCCCTGTTACAAACTATATAAAACCCGCAACCCCTCTGTCCATCAAGATCCTGTCCGTGACGCCAATTTAATGTCACGATCCGCTCACACAAGCGGGGTTCGTGATGGTTCGTTTTAGGGATCTCAGAGCACAAAAGACACAGCGGGGGACAAACTCAGTTTTACTCAATCACAAATGCACCTTTATTTAGTGCCAACAAATGCGATAGTGGGGAGAGAAAAAGAGAATAGTTAGAAAAACAGAAAAGAGGGGAAGGGGATTATAGCTACCAACATGGAGGGTCGAGTCCTCGAGGCTTTTGAAGATGCCTATAGACGCGGTCTTCTCCAGTGGGGAGATCTCAAAAGTGAGCGGGGGTCTCCAGGGTTTTTATAGTCCTCTCCGAAGCGACAGGCAGTTGGCCAAACAGGTGGGGGAAATCATTGCAGTGTGTTCATTTAGAGAACCCAGAACAAGTCGGTCGTCAGCAGGTACAGTGTCAACCAGTACAAGTCAGCAGGTGCAGTGTCAGTAGGCACAGTCACTTCACCGTGACTTGCCCATTGTTTCTGCTCAGATTCTGATGTTCCGATATGGGTGCTGGGTGTTTTCCATCAAACACACCTGCAGGCAGCACTTGGCCAACATCCCACCTCAGCCAGGCCAGAACTCCTGTATTGAGATTTTAAAGTCCCTTTTAGGGGTTTCAGTCTCTGTCCTTGACGATGGTCGTGAGGCAAATGAGGGATCTTCGGACCGTCTCTTACACCCATGGAGGGCCAAAGGCCTCCTAAAAACTGACATCAGGCACCTGGGCAGATGACTTTACTTACCCCTGGAAACAGGACATCCTTTGTGCCCAACTCCCTCTGCCGGGCACCAGGCCTCGGCCACCTACAATCCCGAACGGAACCGGAGTTCTTCCAGATGCAAGCTGCCACAATCTGGAAGACAGGCTTCCCTTGGAGGGCCAAAGGCCTCCTACAAACTGACATCAGGCACCTGGGCAGCTGACTTTACTTACCCCTGGAAACAGGCCATCCTTTGTGCCCAACTCCCTCTGCCGGGCACCCTGCTCCGGCAACCTAAAATCCCGAACGGAACAGGATTTCTTCCAGATGCAAGCTGCCTTAAACAGGAAGACGAGTTTCCCTTGGAGGGCCAAAGGCCTCCTACAAACTGACATCAGGCACCTGGGCAGCTGACTTTACTTATCCCTGGAAAAAGGACATCCTTTGTGCCCAACTCCCTCTGCCGGGCACCTGGCCTCGGCCACCTACAATCCCGAACGGAACCGGAGTTCTTCCAGATGCAAGCTGCCACAAGCTGGAAACGCGGCTTCACTTGGAGGGCCAAAGGCCTCCTACAAACTGACATCAGGCACCTGGGCAGCTGACGTTACTTACCCCTGGAAACAGGCCATCCTTTGTGCCCAACTCCCTCTGCTGGGCACCTGGCCTCGGCCACCTACAATCCCGAACGTAACAGGATTTCTTCCAGATGCAAGCTGCGACAAGCTGGAAGACTGGTTTCCCATGGAGGACCAAAGGCCTCCTACAAACTGGCATCAGGCACCTGGGCAGCTGACTTTACTTACCCCTGGAAACAGCCCATCCTTTGTGCCCAACACCCTCTGCCGGGCACCAGGTCTCGCCCACCTACAATCCCGAACGGAACAGGATTGCTTCCAGATGCAAGCTGCCACAAACTGGAAGACAAGCTTCCCTTGGAGGGCCAAAGGCCTCCTACAAACTGACATCAGGCACCTGGGCAGCTGACTTTACTTACCCCTGGAAAGAGGCCATCCTTTGTGCCCAACTCCCTCTGCCGGGCACCAGGGCTCGGCCACCTACAATCCTGAACGGAACAGGATTTCTTCCAGATGCAAGCTGCCACAACCTGGAAGCCTGGCTTCCCATGGAGGGCCAAAGGCCTCCTACAAACTGACATCAGGCACGTGGGCAGCTGACTTTACTTACCCCTCTAAACAGGACATCCTTTGTGCCCAACTTCCTCTGCCGGGCACCTGGCCTCGGCCACCTACAATCCCGAACGAAACAGCATTTCTTCCAGATGCATGCTGCCACAAGCTGGAAGACTAGCTTCCCTTGGAGGGCCAAAGGCCTCCTACAAACTGACATCAGGCACCTGGGCAGCTGACTTTACTTACCCCTGGAAACAGGCCATCCTTTGTGCCTAACTCCGTCAGCTGGGCACCCAGCTCTGGCCACCTACAATCCCGAACGAAACAGGATTTCTTCCAGATGCAAACTGCCTTGAACAGGAAGACAAGCTTCCCTTGGAGGGCCAAAGGCCTCCTACTAACTGACATCAGGCACCTGGGCAGCTGACTTTACTTACCCCTGGAAACAGGCCATCCTTTGTGCCCAACTCCCTCTGCCGGGCCCAGAGCTTTGGCCACCTACAATCCCGAACGGAACAGGAGTTCTTCCAGATGCAAGCTGCCACAAGCTGGAAATGTGGCTTTACTTGGAAGGCCAAAGGCCTCCTACAAACTGACATCAGGCACCTGGGCAGCTGACTTTACTTTCCTAAAGAAACAGGCCATCATTTGTGCCCAACTCCCTCGGCCGGGCACCTGGCCTCGGCCACCTACAATCCCGAACGGAACAGGATTTCTTCCAGATGCAAGCTGCCACAAACTGGAAGCCTGTCTTCCCTTGGAGGGCCAAAGGCCTCCTACAAACTGACATCAGGCACCTGGGCAGCTGACTTTACTTACCCCTGGAAACAGGCCATCCTTTGTGCCCAACTCCCTCTGCCAGGCACCAGGCTTCGGCCACCTACACTCCCGAACGTAACAGGATTTCTTCCAGATGCAAGCTGCCACAAGCAGGAAACCTGGCTTCCCATGGAGGGCCAAAGGCCTCCTATAAACAGACATCAGGCACCTGGGCAGCTGACTTTACTTACCCCTGGAAACAGCCCATCCTTTGTGCCCAACTTCCTCTGCCGGGCACCCTGCTCCGGCCACCTACAATCCCGAACGGAACAGCATTTCTTCCAGATGCAAGCTGCCACAAGCAGGAAGCCTGGCTTCTCTTGGAGGGTCAAAGGCCTCCTACAAACTGACATCAGGCTCGTGGGCAGCTGACTTTACTTACCCCTCTAAACAGGACATCCTTTGTGCCCAACTCCCTCTGCCGGGCACCTGGCCTCGGCCACCTACAATCCCGAACGAAACAGCATTTCTTCTAGATGCAAGCTGCCACAAGCTGGAAGACTAGCTTTCCTTGGAGGGCCAAAGGCCTCCTACAAACTGACATCAGGCACCTGGGCAGCTGACTTTACTTACCCCTGGAAACAGGCCATCATTTGTGCCCAACTCCCTCTGCCGGGCCCACAGCTTTGGCCACCTACAATCCCGAACGGAACAGGAGTTCTTCCAGATGCAAGCTGCCACAAGCTGGAAACGTGGCTTCACTTGGAGGGCCAAAGGCCTCCTACAAACTGACATCAGGCACCTGGGCAGCTGACTTTACTTACCCCTGGAAACAGGCCATCCTTTGTGCCCAACTCCCTCTGCCGGGCACCTGGCCTCGGCCACCTACAATCCCGAACGGAACAGGATTTCTTCCAGATGCAAGCTGCCACAAGCTGGAAGACTGGTTTCCCATGGAGGACCAAAGGCCTCCTACAAACTGGCATCAGGCACCTGGGCAGCTGACTTTACTTACCCCTGGAAACAGGCCATCCTTTGTGCCCAACTCCCTCTGCCGGGCACCAGGCCTCAACCACCTGCAATCTCGAACAGATCAGTATTACTTCCCGATGCAAGCTGCCACAAGCTGGATGCCTGGCTTTCCATGGAGGACCAATAGCCACCTGCAAACTGACATCAGGCACCTGGGCAGCTGACTTTACTTACCCCTGGAAACAGCCCAGCCTTTGTGTCCAACTCCCTCTGCCGGGCACCCAGCTCCGGCCACCTACAATCCCGAACGGAACACGATTTCTTCCAGATGCAAGCTGCCTTAAACAGGAAGACGAGCTTCCCTTGGAGGGCCAAAGGCCTCCTACAAACTGACATCAGGCACCTGGGCAGCTGACTTTACTTATCCCTGGAAAAAGGACATCCTTTGTGCCCAACTCCCTCTGCCGGGCACCTGGCCTCGGCCACCTACAATCCCGAACGGAACCGGAGTTCTTCCAGATGCAAACTGCCACAAGCTGGAAACGCGGCTTCACTTGGAGGGCCAAAGGCCTCCTACAAACTGACATCAGGCACCTGGGCAGCTGACGTTACTTACCCCTAGAAACAGGCCATCCTTTGTGCCCAACTCCCTCTGCCGGGCACCTGGCCTCGGCCACCTACAATCCCGAACGGAACAGGATTTCTTCCAGATGCAAGCTGCGACAAGCTGGAAGACTGGTTTCCCATGGAGGACCAAAGGCCTCCTACAAACTGGCATCAGGCACCTGGGCAGCTGACTTTACTTACCCCTGGAAACAGCCCATCCTTTGTGCCCAACTCCCTCTGCCGGGCACCAGGTCTCGCCCACCTACAGTCCCGAACGGAACAGGATTTCTTCCAGATGCAAGCTGCCACAAACTGGAAGACAAGCATCCCTTGGAGGGCCAAAGGCCTCCTACAAACTGACATCAGGCACCTGGGCAGCTGACTTTACTTACCCCTGGAAACAGGCCATCCTTTGTGCCCAACTCCCTCTGCCGGGCACCTGGCCTCAGCCACCTGCAATCCCGAACAGATCAGTATTACTTCCCGATGCAAGCTGCCACAAGCTGGAAGCCTGGCTTTCCATGGAGGACCAATAGCCACCTGCAAACTGACATCAGGCACCTGGGCAGCTGACTTTACTTACCCCTGGAAACAGCCCATCCTTTGTGTCCAACTCCCTCATCCGGGCACCCAGCTCCGGCCACCTACAATCCCGAACGGAACCGGAGTTCTTCCAGATGCAAGCTGCCACAAGCTGGAAACCTGGCTTCCCATGGAGGGCCAAAGGCCTCCTACAAACTGACATCAGGCACCTGGGGAGCTGACTTTACTTACCCCTGGAAACAGGCCATCCTTTGTGCCCAACTCCCTCAGCCGGGCACCTGGCCTCGCCCACCTACAATCCCGAACGGAACAGGATTTCTTCCAGATGCAAGCTGCCACAAGCTGGAAGACTAGCTTCCCTTGGAGGGCCAAAGGCCTCCTACAAACTGACATCAGGCACCTGGGCAGCTGACTTTACTTACCCCTGGAAACAGGCCATCCTTTGTGCCCAACTCCCTCTGCCGGGCACCAGGCCTCGGCCACCTACAATCCTGAACGGAACAGGATTTCTTCCAGATGCAAGCTGCCACAAACTGGAAGCCTGTCATCCCTTGGAGGGCCAAAGGCCTCCTACAAACTGACATCAGGCACCTGGGCAGCTGACCTTACTTACCCCTGGAAACCAGCCATCATTGGTGCCCAACTCCCTCTGCCGGGCACCTGGCCTCGGCCACCTACAATCCCGAACGGAACAGGATTTCTTCCAGATGCAAGCTGCCTTTAACAGGAAGACTAGCTTCCCTTGGAGGGCCAAAGGCCTCCTATAAACTGACATCAGACATTTGGGCAGCTGACTTAACTTACCCCTGGAAACAGCCCATCCTTTGTGCCCAACTCCCTCTGCCAAGCACCAGGCCTTGCCCACCTACAATCCCAAACGGAACAGGATTTCTTCCAGATGCAAGCTGCCACAATCTGGAAGACTAGCTTCCCTTGGAGGGCCAAAGGCCTCCTACAAACTGACATCAGGCACCTGGGCAGCTGACTTTACTTACCCCTGGAAACAGCCCATCCTTTGTGCCCAACTCCCTCTGCCGGGCACCAGGCCTCGCCCACCTACATTCTAGAATGGAACAGGATTTCTTCCAGATGCAAGCTGCCACAAGCAGGAAGCCTGGCTTCCCATGGAGGGCCAAAGGCCTCCTACAAACTGACATCAGGCACCTGGGCAGCTGACTTTACTTACCCCTCTAAAAAGGATATCCTTTGTGCCCAACTCCCTCTGCCGGGCACCAGGTCTCGCCCACCTACAATCCCGAACGGAACAGGATTGCTTCCAGATGCAAGCTGCCACAAACTGGAAGACAAGCTTCCCTTGGAGGGCCAAAGGCCTCCTACAAACTGACATCAGGCACCTGGGCAGCTGACTTTACTTACCCCTGGAAACAGGCCATCCTTTGTGCCCAACTCCCTCTGCCGGGCACCTGGCCTCGGCCACCTGCAATCCCGAACGGAACAGGATTTCTTCCAGATGCAAGCTGCCACAAGCTGGAAGACTGGTTTCCCATGGAGGACCAAAGGCCTCCTACAAACTGGCATCAGGCACCTGGGCAGCTGACTTTACTTACCCCTGGAAACAGCCCATCCTTTGTGCCCAACTCCCTCTGCCGGGCACCAGGCCTCGGCCACCTGCAATCCCGAACAGATCTGTATTACTTCCCGATGCAAGCTGCCACAAGCTGGAAGCCTGGCTTTCCATGGAGGACCAATAGCCACCTGCAAACTGACATCAGGCACCTGGGCAGCTGACTTTACTTACCCCTGGAAACAGGCCATCCTTTGTGCCCAACTCCCTCAGCCCGGCAGCTGGCCTCGGCCACCTACAATCCCGAACGGAATAGCATTTCTTCCAGATGCAAGCTGCCTTGAACAGGAAGACTAGCTTCCCTTGGAGGGCCAAAGGCCTCCTACAAATTGACATCAGGCACCAGGGGAGCTGACTTTACTTACCCCTGGAAACAGCCCATCCTTTGTGCCCAACTCCCTCTGGCGGGCACTAGGCCTCGCCCACCTACAATCCCGAACGGAACAGGATTTCTTCCAGATGCAAGCTGCCACAAGCAGGAAACCTGTCTTCCCATGGAGGGCCAAAGGCCTCCTACAAACTGACATCAGGCACCTGGGCAGCTGACTTTACTTACCCCTGGAAACAGACCATCCTTTTTGCCCAACTCCCTCTGCCGGGCACCAGGCCTCGGCCACGTACAATCCCAAACGGAACAGGATTTCTTCCAGATGCAAGCTGCCACAAACTGGAAGACGTGCTTCGTTTGGAGGGCCAAAGGTCACCTACAAACTGACATCAGGCACATGGGCAGCTGACTTTACTTCCCCCTGGAAACAGGCCATCCTTTGTGCCCAACTCCCTCTGCCGGGCACCTGGCCTCGGCCACCTACAATCCCGAACGGAACAGGATTTCTTCCAGATGCAAGCTGCCACAAGCAGGAAACCTGGCTTCCCATGGCGGGCCAAAGGCCTCCTACAAACTGACATCAGGCACCTGGGCAGCTGACTTTACTTACCCCTGGAAACAGCCCATCCTTTGTGCCCAACTCCCTCTGCCGGGCACCAGGCCTCGCCCTCCTACAATCCCGAACGGAACAGGATTTCTTCCAGATGCAAGCTGCCACAAACTGGAAGACAAGCTTCCCTTGGAGGGCCAAAGGCCTCCTACAAACTGACATCAGGCACCTGGGCAGCTGACTTTACTTACCCCTGGAGACAGCCCATCCTTTGTGCCCAACTCCCTCTGCCGGGCACCAGGCCTCACCCACCTACAATCCTGAACGGAACAGGATTTCTTCCAGATGCAAGCTGCCACAAACTGGAAGACAAGCTTCCCTTGGAGGGCCAAAGGCCTCCTACAAACTGACATCAGGCACCTGGGCAGCTGACTTTACTTACCCCTGGAAACAGGCCATCCTTTGTGCCCAACTCCCTCTGCCGGGCACCAGGCCTCGGCCACCTACAATCCTGAACGGAACAGGATTTCTTCCAGATGCAAGCTGCCACAAACTGGAAGCCTGTCATCCCTTGGAGGGCCAAAGGCCTCCTACAAACTGACATCAGGCACCTGGGCAGCTGACCTTACTTACCCCTGGAAACCAGCCATCATTGGTGCCCAACTCCCTCTGCCGGGCCCACAGCTTTGGCCACCTACAATCCCGAAAAAAACAGGAGTTCTTCCAGATGCAAGCTGCCACAAGCTGGAAATGTGGCTTCACTAGGAGGGCCAAAGGCCTCCTGCAAACTGACATCAGGCACCTGGGCAGCTGACTTTACTTACCCCTGGAAACAGCTCATCATTTGTGCCCAACTCCCTCTGCCGGGCACCAGGCCTCGCCCACCTACAATCCCGAACGGAACAGGATTTCTTCCAGATGCAAGCTGCCACAAACTGGAAGACTTGCTTCCGTTGGAGGGCTAAAGGTCACCTACAAACTGACATCAGGCACCTGGGCAGCTGACTTTACTTACCCTTGGAAACAGGCCATCCTTTGTTCCCAACACCCTCTGCCGGGCACCCTGCTCCGGCAACCTACAATCCCGAACGGAACAGGATTTCTTCCAGATGCAAGCTGCCTTAAACAGGAAGACGAGCTTCCCTTGGAGGGCCAAAGGCCTCCTACAAACTGACATCAGGCACCTGGGCAGCTGACTTTACTTATCCCTGGAAAAAGGGCATCCTTTGTGCCCAACTCCCTCTGCCGGGCACCTGGCCTCGCCCACCTACAATCCCGAACGGAACCGGAGTTCTTCCAGATGCAAGCTGCCACAAGCTGGAAACGCGGCTTCACTTGGAGGGCCAAAGGCCTCCTACAAACTGACATCAGGCACCTGGGCAGCTGACTTTACTTACCCCTGGAAACAGGCCATCCTTTGTGCCCAACTCCCTCTGCCGGGCACCAGGCCTCGGCCACCTACAATCCTGAACGGAACAGGATTTCTTCCAGATGCAAGCTGCCACAAACTGGAAGCCTGTCATCCCTTGGAGGGCCAAAGGCCTCCTACAAACTGACATCAGGCACCTGGGAAGCTGACCTTACTTACCCCTGGAAACCAGCCATCATTAGTGCCCAACTCCCTCGGCCGGGCCCACAGCTTTGGCCACCTACAATCCCGAAAAAAACAGGAGTTCTTCCAGATGCAAGCTGCCACAAGCTGGAAATGTGGCTTCACTAGGAGGGCCAAAGGCCTCCTGCAAACTGACATCAGGCACCTGGGCAGCTGACTTTACTTACCCCTGGAAACAGCTCATCATTTGTGCCCAACTCCCTCTGCCGGGCACCAGGCCTCGCCCACCTACAATCCCGAACGGAACAGGATTTCTTCCAGATGCAAGCTGCCACAAACTGGAAGACTTGCTTCCGTTGGAGGGCTAAAGGTCACCTACAAACTGACATCAGGCACCTGGGCAGCTGACTTTACTTACCCTTGGAAACAGGCCATCCTTTGTTCCCAACACCCTCTGCCGGGCACCCTGCTCCGGCAACCTACAATCCCGAACGAAACAGCATTTCTTCCAGATGCAAGCTGCCTTAAACAGGAAGACGAGCTTCCCTTGGAGGGCTAAAGGCCTCCTACAAACTGACATCAGGCACCTGGGCAGCTGACTTTACTTATCCCTGGAAAAAGGACATCCTTTGTGCCCAACTCCCTCTGCCGGGCACTTGGCCTCGCCCACCTACAATCCCGAACGGAACCGGAGTTCTTCCAGATGCAAGCTGCCACAAGCTGGAAACGCGGCTTCACTTGGAGGGCCAAAGGCCTCCTACAAACTGACATCAGGCACCTGGGCAGCTGACTTTACTTACCCCTGGAAACAGGCCATCCTTTGTGCCCAACTCCCTCTGCCAAGCACCAGGCCTTGCCCACCTACAATCCCAAACGGAACAGGATTTCTTCCAGATGCAAGCTGCCACAATCTGGAAGACTAGCTTCCCTTGGAGGGCCAAAGGCCTCCTACAAACTGACATCAGGCACCTGGGCAGCTGACTTTACTTACCCCTGGAAACAGCCCATCCTTTGTGCCCAACTCCCTCTGCCGGGCACCAGGCCTCGCCCACCTACATTCCCGAATGGAACAGGATTTCTTCCAGATGCAAGCTGCCACAAGCAGGAAGCCTGGCTTCCCATGGAGGGCCAAAGGCCTCCTACAAACTGACATCAGGCACCTGGGCAGCTGACTTTACTTACCCCTGGAAACAGCCCATCCTTTGTGCCCAACTCCCTCTGCCGGGCACCTGGCCTTGGCCACCTACAATCCCGAACGGAACAGGATTTCTTCCAGATGCAAGCTGCGACAAGCTGGAAGACTGGTTTCCCATGGAGGACAAAAGGCCTGCTACAAACTGGCATCAGGCACCTGGGCAGCTGACTTTACTTACCCCTGGAAACAGCCCATCTTTTGTGCCCAACTCCCTCTGCCGGGCACCAGGTCTCGCCCACCTACAATCCCGAACGGAACAGGATTGCTTCCAGATGCAAGCTGCCACAAACTGGAAGACAAGCTTCCCTTGGAGGGCCAAAGGCCTCCTACAAACTGACATCAGGCACCTGGGCAGCTGACTTTACTTACCCCTGGAAACAGCCCATCCTTTGTGCCCAACTCCCTCTGCCGAGCACCAGGCCTCGGCCACCTGCAATCCCGAACAGATCAGTATTACTTCCCGAAGCAAGCTGCCACAAGCTGGAAGCCTGGCTTTCCATGGAGGACCAATAGCCACCTGCAAACTGACATCAGGCACCTGGGCAGCTGACTTTACTTACCCCTGGAAACAGCCCATCCTTTGTGTCCAACTCCCTCATCCGGGCACCCAGCTCCGGCCCCCTACAATCCCGAACGGAACACGATTTCTTCCAGATGCAAGCTGCCACAAGCAGGAATCCTGGCTTCCCATGGAGGGCCAAAGGCCTCCTACAAACTGACATCAGACACCTGGGCAGATGACTTTACTTACCCCTGGAAACAAGACATCCTTTGTGCCCAACTCCCTCTGCCGGGCAGATGGCCTCGGCCACCTACAATCCCGAACGGAACCGGAGTTCTTCCAGATGCAAGCTGCCACAAGCTGGAAACGTGGCTTCACTTGGGGGGCCAAAGGCCTCCTACAAACTGACATCAGACATTTGGGCAGCTGACTTTACTTACCCCTGGAAACAGCCCATCCTTTGTGCCCAACTCCCTCTGCCAAGCACCAGGCCTCGCCCACCTACAATCCCGAACGGAACAGGATTTCTTCCAGATGCAAGCTGCCACAAGCAGGAAGCCTGGCTTCCCATGGAGGGCCAAAGGCCTCCTACAAACTGACATCAGGCACGTGGGCAGCTGACTTTACTTACCCCTCTAAACAGCCCATCCTTTGTGCCCAACTCCCTCTGCCGGGCACCTGGCCTCGGCCACCTACAATCCCGAACGGAACAGGATTTCTTCCAGATGCAAGCTGCCACAAGCTGGAAGACTGGTTTCCCATGGAGGACCAAAGGCCTCCTACAAACTGGCATCAGGCACCTGGGCAGCTGACTTTACTTACCCCTGGAAACAGCCCATCCTTTGTGCCCAACTCCCTCTGCCGGGCACCTGGCCTCGGCCACCTACAATCCCGAACGGAACAGGATTTCTTCCAGATGCAAGCTGCCACAAGCTGGAAGACTGGTTTCCCATGGAGGACCAAAGGCCTCCTACAAACTGGCATCAGGCACCTGGGCAGCTGACTTTACTTACCCCTGGAAACAGCCCATCCTTTGTGCCCAACTCCCTCTGCCGGGCACCAGGCCTCGGCCACCTGCAATCCCGAACAGATCTGTATTACTTCCCGATGCAAGCTGCCACAAGCTGGAAGCCTGGCTTTCCATGGAGGACCAATAGCCACCTGCAAACTGACATCAGGCACCTGGGCAGCTGACTTTACTTACCCCTGGAAACAGGCCATCCTTTGTGCCCAACTCCCTCAGCCCGGCAACTGGCCTCGGCCACCTACAATCCCGAACGGAACAGCATTTCTTCCAGATGCAAGCTGCCTTGAACAGGAAGACTAGCTTCCCTTGGAGGGCCAAAGGCCTCCTACAAACTGACATCAGGCACCAGGGGAGCTGACTTTACTTACCCCTAGAAACAGCCCATCCTTTGTGCCCAACTCCCTCAGGCGGGCACAAGGCCTCGCCCACCTACAATCCCGAACGGAACAGGATTTCTTCCAGATGCAAGCTGCCACAAGCAGGAAACCTGTCTTCCCATGGAGGGCCAAAGGCCTCCTACAAACTGACATCAGGCACCTGGGCAGCTGACTTTACTTACCCCTGGAAACAGACCATCCTTTTTGCCCAACTCCCTCTGCCGGGCACCTGGCCACGGCCACGTACAATCCCAAACGGAACAGGATTTCTTCCAGATGCAAGCTGCCACAAACTGGAAGACGTGCTTCGTTTGGAGGGCCAAAGGTCACCTACAAACTGACATCAGGCACCTGGGCAGCTGACTTTACTTACTCCTAGAAACAGGCCATCCTTTGTGCCCAACTCCCTCTGCCGGGCACCTGGCCTCGGCCACCTACAATCCCGAACGAAACAGGATTTCTTCCAGATGCAAGCTGCGACAAGCAGGAAACCTGGCTTCCCATGGCGGGCCAAAGGCCTCCTACAAACTGACATCAGGCACCTGGGCAGATGACTTTACTTACCCCTGGAAACAGCCCATCCTTTGTGCCCAACTCCCTCTGCCGGGCACCAGGCCTCGCCCTCCTACAATCCCGAACGGAACAGGATTTCTTCCAGATGCAAGCTGCCACAAACTGGAAGACAAGCTTCCCTTGGAGGGCCAAAGGCCTCCTACAAACTGACATCAGGCACCTGGGCAGCTGACTTTACTTACCCCTGGAAACAGGCCATCCTTTGTGCCCAACTCCCTCTGCCGGGCACCAGGCCTCGGCCACCTGCAATCCCGAACAGATCAGTATTACTTCCCGAAGCAAGCTGCCACAAGATAGAAGCCTGGCTTTCCATGGAGGACCAATAGCCACCTGCAAACTGACATCAGGCACCTGGGCAGCTGACTTTACTTACCCCTGGAAACAGGCCATCCTTTGTGCCCAACTCCCTCTGCCGGGCACCTGGCCTCGGCCACCTACAATCCTGAACGGAACAGGAGTTCTTCCAGATGCAAGCTGCCACAAGCTGGAAGCCTGTCATCCCTTGGAGGGCCAAAGGCCTCCTACAAACTGACATCAGGCACCTGGGTAGCTGACCTTACTTACCTCTGAAAACCAGCCATCATATGTGCCCAACTCCCTCTGCCGGGCACCTGGCCTCGGCCACCTACAATCCCGAACGGATCAGGATTTCTTCCAGATGCAAGCTGCCTTTAACAGGAAGACTAGCTTCCCTTGGAGGGCCAAAGGCCTCCTATAAACTGACATCAGACATTTGGGCAGCTGACTTAACTTACCCCTGGAAACAGCCCATCCTTTGTGCCCAACTCCCTCTGCCAAGCACCAGGCCTCGCCCACCTACAATCCCGAACGGAACAGGATTTCTTCCAGATGCAAGCTGCCACAAACTGGAAGACAAGCTTCCCTTGGAGGGCCAAAGGCCTCCTACAAACTGACATCAGGCACCTGGGCAGCTGACTTTACTTACCCCTGGAAACAGCCCATCCTTTGTGCCTAACTCCCTCTGCCGGGCACCAGGCCTCGCCCACCTACAATCCCGAACGGAACAGGATTTTTTCCAGATGCAAGCTGCCACAAACTGGAAGACAAGCTTCCCTTGGAGGGCCAAAGGCCTCCTACAAACTGACATCAGGCACCTGGGCAGCTGACTTTACTTACCCCTGGAAACAGCCCATCCTTTGTGCCCAACTCCCTCTGCCGGGCACCAGGTCTCGGCCACCTACAATCCTGAACGGAACAGGATTTCTTCCAGATGCAAGCTGCCACAAGCAGGAAGCCTGGCTTCCCATGGAGGGCCAAAGGCCTCCTACAAACTGACATCAGGCACGTGGGCAGCTGACTTTACTTACCCCTCTAAACAGGATATCCTTTGTGCCCAGCTCCCTCTGCCGGGCACTAGGCCTCGCCCACCTACAATCCCGAACGAAACAGCATTTCTTCCAGATGCATGCTGCCACAAGCTGGAAGACTAGCTTCCCTTGGAGGGCCAAAGGCCTCCTACAAACTGACATCAGGCACCTGGGCAGCTGACTTTACTTATCCCTGGAAAAAGGACATCCTTTGTGCCCAACTCCCTCTGCCGGGCACCTGGCCTCAGCCACCTACAATCCCGAATGGAACTGGAGTTCTTCCAGATGCAAGCTGCCACAAGCTGGAAACGCAGCTTCACTTGGAGGGCCAAAGGCCTCCTACAAACTGACATCAGGCACCTGGGCAGCTGACTTTACTTACCCCTGGAAACAGCCCATCCTTTGTGCCCAACTCCCTCTGCCGGGCACCTGGCCTCGGCCACCTACAATCCCGAACGGAACAGGATTTCTTCCAGATGCAAGCCGCCACAAGCTGGAAGACTGGTTTCCCATGGAGGACCAAAGGCCTCCTACAAACTGGCATCAGGCACCTGGGCAGCTGACTTAACTTACCCCTGGAAACAGCCCATCCTTTGTGCCCAACTCCCACTGCCGGGCACCAGGTCTCGCCCACCTACAATCCCGAACGGAACAGGATTGCTTCCAGATGCAAGCTGCCACAAACTGGAAGACAAGCTTCCCTTGGAGGGCCAAAGGCCTCCTACAAACTGACATCAGGCACCTGGGCAGCTGACTTTACTTACCCCTGGAAACAGCCCATCCTTTGTGCCCAACTCCCTCTGCCGGGCACCAGGCCTCGGCCACCTACAATCCTGAACGGAACAGCATTTCTTCCAGATGCATGCTGCCACAAGCTGGAAGACTAGCTTCCCTTGGAGGGCCAAAGGCCTCCTACAAACTGACATCAGGCACCTGGGCAGCTGACTTTACTTACCCCTGGAAACAGCCCATCCTTTGTGCCCAACTCCCTCTGCCGGGCACCAGGCCTCGGCCACCTGCAATCCCGAACAGATCTGTATTACTTCCCGATGCAAGCTGCCACAAGCTGGAAGCCTGGCTTTCCATGGAGGACCAATAGCCACCTGCAAACTGACATCAGGCACCTGGGCAGCTGACTTTACTTACCCCTGGAAACAGGCCATCCTTTGTGCCCAACTCCCTCTGCCGGGCGCCAGGCCTCGGCCACCTACAATCCTGAACGGAACAGGATTTCTTCCAGATGCAAGCTGCCACAAACTGGAAGCCTGTCATCCCTTGGAGGGCCAAAGTCCTCCTACAAACTGACATCAGGCACCTGGGCAGCTGACCTTACTTACCCCTGGAAACCAGCCATCATATGTGCCCAACTCCCTCTGCCGGGCACCTGGCCTCGGCCACCTACAATCCCGAACGGAACAGGATTTCTTCCAGATGCAAGCTGCCACAAGCAGTAAACCTGGCTTCCCATGGAGGGCCAAAGGCCTCCTACAAACTGACATCAGGCACCTGGGCAGCTGACTTTACTTACCCCTCTAAACAGGACATCCTTTGTGCCCAACTTCCTCTGCCGGGCACCTGGCCTCGGCCACCTACAATCCCGAACGGAACAGCATTTCTTCCAGATGCAAGCTGCCTTTAACAGGAAGACTAGCTTCCCTTGGAGGGCCAAAGGCCTCCTATAAACTGACATCAGACATTTGGGCAGCTGACTTAACTTACCCCTGGAAACAGCCCATCCTTTGTGCCCAACTCCCTCTGCCAAGCACCAGGCCTCGCCCACCTACAATCCCGAACGGAACAGGATTTCTTCCAGATGCAAGCTGCCACAAGCAGGAAGCCTGGCTTCCCATGGAGGGCCAAAGGCCTCCTACAAACTGACATCAGGCACGTGGGCAGCTGACTTTACTTACCCCTCTAAACAGCCCATCCTTTGTGCCCAACTCCCTCTGCCGGGCACCTGGCCTCGGCCACCTACAATCCCGAACGGAACAGGATTTCTTCCAGATGCAAGCTGCCACAAGCTGGAAGACTGGTTTCCCATGGAGGACCAAAGGCCTCCTACAAACTGGCATCAGGCACCTGGGCAGCTGACTTTACTTACCCCTGGAAACAGCCCATCCTTTGTGCCCAACTCCCTCTGCCGGGCACCAGGCCTCGGCCACCTGCAATCCCGAACAGATCTGTATTACTTCCCGATGCAAGCTGCCACAAGCTGGAAGCCTGGCTTTCCATGGAGGACCAATAGCCACCTGCAAACTGACATCAGGCACCTGGGCAGCTGACTTTACTTACCCCTGGAAACAGGCCATCCTTTGTGCCCAACTCCCTCAGCCCGGCAACTGGCCTCGGCCACCTACAATCCCGAACGGAACAGCATTTCTTCCAGATGCAAGCTGCCTTGAACAGGAAGACTAGCTTCCCTTGGAGGGCCAAAGGCCTCCTACAAACTGACATCAGGCACCAGGGGAGCTGACTTTACTTACCTCTAGAAACAGCCCATCCTTTGTGCCCAACTCCCTCTGGCGGGCACAAGGCCTCGCCCACCTACAATCCCGAACGGAACAGGATTTCTTCCAGATGCAAGCTGCCACAAGCAGGAAACCTGTCTTCCCATGGAGGGCCAAAGGCCTCCTACAAACTGACATCAGGCACCTGGGCAGCTGACTTTACTTACCCCTGGAAACAGACCATCCTTTTTGCCCAACTCCCTCTGCCGGGCACCTGGCCTCGGCCACGTACAATTCCAAACGGAACAGGATTTCTTCCAGATGCAAGCTGCCACAAACTGGAAGACGTGCTTCGTTTGGAGGGCCAAAGGTCACCTACAAACTGACATCAGGCACCTGGGCAGCTGACTTTACTTACTCCTGGAAACAGGCC
This sequence comes from Chamaea fasciata, assembly GCF_029207755.1. NCBI lineage: Eukaryota > Metazoa > Chordata > Aves > Passeriformes > Sylviidae > Chamaea > Chamaea fasciata. The sequence continues at coordinate 193,816 of NW_027094194.1, forward strand.
ATCCTTTGTGCCCAACTCCCTCTGCCGGGCACCTGGCCTCGGCCACCTACAATCCCGAACGGAACAGGATTTCTTCCAGATGCAAGCTGCCACAAGCAGGAAACCTGGCTTCCCATGGCGGGCCAAAGGCCTCCTACAAACTGACATCAGGCACCTGGGCAGATGACTTTACTTACCCCTGGAAACAGCCCATCCTTTGTGCCCAACTCCCTCTGCCGGGCACCAGGCATCGCCCTCCTACAATCCCGAACGGAACAGGATTTCTTCCAGATGCAAGCTGCCACAAACTGGAAGACAAGCTTCCCTTGGAGGGCCAAAGGCCTCCTACAAACTGACATCAGGCACCTGGGCAGCTGACTTTACTTACCCCTGGAAACAGGCCATCCTTTGTGCCCAACTCCCTCTGCCGGGCACCAGGCCTCGGCCACCTGCAATCCCGAACAGATCTGTATTACTTCCCGAAGCAAGCTGCCACAAGAGAGAAGCCTGGCTTTCCATGGAGGACCAATAGCCACCTGCAAACTGACATCAGGCACCTGGGCAGCTGACTTTACTTACCCCTGGAAACAGGCCATCCTTTGTGCCCAACTCCCTCTGCCGGGCACCAGGCCTCGGCCACCTACAATCCTGAACGGAACAGGAGTTCTTCCAGATGCAAGCTGCCACAAGCTGGAAGCCTGTCATTCCTTGGAGGGCCAAAGGCCTCCTACAAACTGACATCAGGCACCTGGGTAGCTGACCTTACTTACCTCTGAAAACCAGCCATCATATGTGCCCAACTCCCTCTGCCGGGCACCTGGCCTCGGCCACCTACAATCCCGAACGGATCAGGATTTCTTCCAGATGCAAGCTGCCTTTAACAGGAAGACTAGCTTCCCTTGGAGGGCCAAAGGCCTCCTACAAACTGACATCAGGCACCTGGGCAGCTGACTTTACTTACCCCTGGAAACAGCCCATCCTTTGTGCCTAACTCCCTCTGCCGGGCACCAGGCCTCGCCCACCTACAATCCCGAACGGAACAGGATTTTTTCCAGATGCAAGCTGCCACAAACTGGAAGACAAGCTTCCCTTGGAGGGCCAAAGGCCTCCTACAAACTGACATCAGGCACCTGGGCAGCTGACTTTACTTACCCCTGGAAACAGCCCATCCTTTGTGCCCAACTCCCTCTGCCGGGCACCAGGTCTCGGCCACCTACAATCCTGAACGGAACAGGATTTCTTCCAGATGCAAGCTGCCACAAGCAGGAAGCCTGGCTTCCCATGGAGGGCCAAAGGCCTCCTACAAACTGACATCAGGCACGTGGGCAGCTGACTTTACTTACCCCTCTTAACAGGATATCCTTTGTGCCCAACTCCCTCTGCCGGGCACTAGGCCTCGCCCACCTACAATCCCGAACGAAACAGCATTTCTTCCAGATGCATGCTGCCACAAGCTGGAAGACTAGCTTCCCTTGGAGGGCCAAAGGCCTCCTACAAACTGACATCAGGCACCTGGGCAGCTGACTTTACTTATCCCTGGAAAAAGGACATCCTTTGTGCCCAACTCCCTCTGCCGGGCACCTGGCCTCAGCCACCTACAATCCCGAACGGAACTGGAGTTCTTCCAGATGCAAGCTGCCACAAGCTGGAAACGCAGCTTCACTTGGAGGGCCAAAGGCCTCCTACAAACTGACATCAGGCACCTGGGCAGCTGACTTTACTTACCCCTGGAAACAGCCCATCCTTTGTGCCCAACTCCCTCTGCCGGGCACCTGGCCTCGCCCACCTACAATCCCGAACGGAACAGGATTTCTTCCAGATGCAAGCCGCCACAAGCTGGAAGACTGGTTTCCCATGGAGGACCAAAGGCCTCCTACAAACTGGCATCAGGCACCTGGGCAGCTGACTTTACTTACCCCTGGAAACAGCCCATCCTTTGTGCCCAACTCCCACTGCCGGGCACCAGGTCTTGCCCACCTACAATCCCGAACGGAACAGGATTGCTTCCAGATGCAAGCTGCCACAAACTGGAAGACAAGCTTCCCTTGGAGGGCCAAAGGCCTCCTACAAACTGACATCAGGCACCTGGGCAGCTGACTTTACTTACCCCTGGAAACAGCCCATCCTTTGTGCCCAACTCCCTCTGCCGGGCACCAGGCCTCGGCCACCTACAATCCTGAACGGAACAGCATTTCTTCCAGATGCATGCTGCCACATGCTGGAAGACTAGCTTCCCTTGGAGGGCCAAAGGCCTCCTACAAACTGACATCAGGCACCTGGGCAGCTGACTTTACTTATCCCTGGAAAAAGGACATCCTTTGTGCACAACTCCCTCTGCCGGGCACCTGGCCTCAGCCACCTACAATCCCGAACGGAACTGGAGTTCTTCCAGATGCAAGCTGCCACAAGCTGGAAACGCAGCTTCACTTGGAGGGCCAAAGGCCTCCTACAAACTGACATCAGGCACCTGGGCAGCTGACTTTACTTACCCCTGGAAACAGTCCATCCTTTGTGCCCAACTCCCTCTGCCGGGCACCAGGCCTCGGCCACCTACAATCCTGAACGGAACAGGAGTTCTTCCAGATGCAAGCTGCCACAAGCTGGAAGCCTGTCATCCCTTGGAGGGCCAAAGGCCTCCTACAAACTGACATCAGGCACCTGGGCAGCTGACCTTACTTACCTCTGGAAACCAGCCATCATATGTGCCCAACTCCCTCTGCCGGGCACCTGGCCTCGGCCACCTACAATCCCGAACGGAACAGGATTTCTTCCAGATGCAAGCTGCCACAAACTGGAAGACGTGCTTCGTTTGGAGGGCCAAAGGTCACCTACAAACTGACATCAGGCACCTGGGCAGCTGACTTTACTTACTCCTGGAAACAGGCCATCCTTTGTGCCCAACTCCCTCTGCCGGGCACCTGGCCTCGGCCACCTACAATCCCGAACGGAACAGGATTTCTTCCAGATGCAAGCTGCCACAAGCAGGAAACCTGGCTTCCCATGGCGGGCCAAAGGCCTCCTACAAACTGACATCAGGCACCTGGGCAGCTGACTTTACTTACCCCTGGAAACAGCCCATCCTTTGTGCCCAACTCCCTCTGCCGGGCACCAGGCCTCGCCCTCCTACAATCCCGAACGGAACAGGATTTCTTCCAGATGCAAGCTGCCACAAACTGGAAGACAAGCTTCCCTTGGAGGGCCAAAGGCCTCCTACAAACTGACATCAGGCACCTGGGCAGCTGACTTTACTTACCCCTGGAAACAGGCCATCCTTTGTGCCCAACTCCCTCTGCCGGGCACCAGGCCTCGGCCACCTGCAATCCCGAACAGATCTGTATTACTTCCCGAAGCAAGCTGCCACAAGATAGAAGCCTGGCTTTCCATGGAGGACCAATAGCCACCTGCAAACTGACATCAGGCACCTGGGCAGCTGACTTTACTTACCCCTGGAAACAGGCCATCCTTTGTGCCCAACTCCCTCTGCCGGGCACCAGGCCTCGGCCACCTACAATCCTGAACGGAACAGGAGTTCTTCCAGATGCAAGCTGCCACAAGCTGGAAGCCTGTCATCCCTTGGAGGGCCAAAGGCCTCCTACAAACTGACATCAGGCACCTGGGTAGCTGACCTTACTTACCTCTGAAAACCAGCCATCATATGTGCCCAACTCCCTCTGCCGGGCACCTGGCCTCGGCCACCTACAATCCCGAACGGATCAGGATTTCTTCCAGATGCAAGCTGCCTTTAACAGGAAGACTAGCTTCCCTTGGAGGGCCAAAGGCCTCCTATAAACTGACATCAGACATTTGGGCAGCTGACTTAACTTACCCCTGGAAACAGCCCATCCTTTGTGCCCAACTCCCTCTGCCAAGCACCAGGCCTCGCCCACCTACAATCCCGAACGGAACAGGATTTCTTCCAGATGCAAGCTGCCACAATCTGGAAGACTAGCTTCCCTTGGAGGGCCAAAGGCCTCCTACAAACTGACATCAGGCACCTGGGCAGCTGACTTTACTTACCCCTGGAAACAGCCCATCCTTTGTGCCCAACTCCCTCTGCCGGGCACCAGGCCTCGCCCACCTACATTCTAGAATGGAACAGGATTTCTTCCAGATGCAAGCTGCCACAAGCAGGAAGCCTGGCTTCCCATGGAGGGCCAAAGGCCTCCTACAAACTGACATCAGGCACCTGGGCAGCTGACTTTACTTACCCCTCTAAAAAGGATATCCTTTGTGCCCAACTCCCTCTGCCGGGCACCAGGTCTCGCCCACCTACAATCCCGAACGGAACAGGATTGCTTCCAGATGCAAGCTGCCACAAACTGGAAGACAAGCTTCCCTTGGAGGGCCAAAGGCCTCCTACAAACTGACATCAGGCACCTGGGCAGCTGACTTTACTTACCCCTGGAAACAGGCCATCCTTTGTGCCCAACTCCCTCTGCCGGGCACCTGGCCTCGGCCACCTGCAATCCCGAACGGAACAGGATTTCTTCCAGATGCAAGCTGCCACAAGCTGGAAGACTGGTTTCCCATGGAGGACCAAAGGCCTCCTACAAACTGGCATCAGGCACCTGGGCAGCTGACTTTACTTACCCCTGGAAACAGCCCATCCTTTGTGCCCAACTCCCTCTGCCGGGCACCTGGCCTCGGCCACCTGCAATCCCGAACGGAACTGGAGTTCTTCCAGATGCAAGCTGCCACAAGCTGGAAACGCAGCTTCACTTGGAGGGCCAAAGGCCTCCTACAAACTGACATCAGGCACCTGGGCAGCTGACTTTACTTACCCCTGGAAACAGCCCATCCTTTGTGCCCAACTCCCTCTGCCGGGCACCTGGCCTCGCCCACCTACAATCCCGAACGGAACAGGATTTCTTCCAGATGCAAGCCGCCACAAGCTGGAAGACTGGTTTCCCATGGAGGACCAAAGGCCTCCTACAAACTGGCATCAGGCACCTGGGCAGCTGACTTTACTTACCCCTGGAAACAGCCCATCCTTTGTGCCCAACTCCCACTGCCGGGCACCAGGTCTTGCCCACCTACAATCCCGAACGGAACAGGATTGCTTCCAGATGCAAGCTGCCACAAACTGGAAGACAAGCTTCCCTTGGAGGGCCAAAGGCCTCCTACAAACTGACATCAGGCACCTGGGCAGCTGACTTTACTTACCCCTGGAAACAGCCCATCCTTTGTGCCTAACTCCCTCTGCCGGGCACCAGGCCTCGGCCACCTACAATCCTGAACGGAACAGCATTTCTTCCAGATGCATGCTGCCACAAGCTGGAAGACTAGCTTCCCTTGGAGGGCCAAAGGCCTCCTACAAACTGACATCAGGCACCTGGGCAGCTGACTTTACTTATCCCTGGAAAAAGGACATCCTTTGTGCCCAACTCCCTCTGCCGGGCACCTGGCCTCAGCCACCTACAATCCCGAACGGAACTGGAGTTCTTCCAGATGCAAGCTGCCACAAGCTGGAAACGCAGCTTCACTTGGAGGGCCAAAGGCCTCCTACAAACTGACATCAGGCACCTGGGCAGCTGACTTTACTTACCCCTGGAAACAGGCCATCCTTTGTGCCCAACTCCCTCTGCCGGGCACCAGGCCTCGGCCACCTACAATCCTGAACGGAACAGGAGTTCTTCCAGATGCAAGCTGCCACAAGCTGGAAGCCTGTCATCCCTTGGAGGGCCAAAGGCCTCCTACAAACTGACATCAGGCACCTGGGCAGCTGACCTTACTTACCTCTGGAAACCAGCCATCATATGTGCCCAACTCCCTCTGCCGGGCACCTGGCCTCGGCCACCTACAATCCCGAACGGAACAGGATTTCTTCCAGATGCAAGCTGCCACAAACTGGAAGACGTGCTTCGTTTGGAGGGCCAAAGGTCACCTACAAACTGACATCAGGCACCTGGGCAGCTGACTTTACTTACTCCTGGAAACAGGCCATCCTTTGTGCCCAACTCCCTCTGCCGGGCACCTGGCCTCGGCCACCTACAATCCCGAACGGAACAGGATTTCTTCCAGATGCAAGCTGCCACAAGCAGGAAACCTGGCTTCCCATGGCGGGCCAAAGGCCTCCTACAAACTGACATCAGGCACCTGGGCAGATGACTTTACTTACCCCTGGAAACAGCCCATCCTTTGTGCCCAACTCCCTCTGCCGGGCACCAGGCCTCGCCCTCCTACAATCCCGAACGGAACAGGATTTCTTCCAGATGCAAGCTGCCACAAACTGGAAGACAAGCTTCCCTTGGAGGGCCAAAGGCCTCCTACAAACTGACATCAGGCACCTGGGCAGCTGACTTTACTTACCCCTGGAAACAGGCCATCCTTTGTGCCCAACTCCCTCTGCCGGGCACCAGGCCTCGGCCACCTGCAATCCCGAACAGATCTGTATTACTTCCCGAAGCAAGCTGCCACAAGATAGAAGCCTGGCTTTCCATGGAGGACCAATAGCCACCTGCAAACTGACATCAGGCACCTGGGCAGCTGACTTTACTTACCCCTGGAAACAGGCCATCCTTTGTGCCCAACTCCCTCTGCCGGGCACCTGGCCTCGGCCACCTACAATCCTGAACGGAACAGGAGTTCTTCCAGATGCAAGCTGCCACAAGCTGGAAGCCTGTCATCCCTTGGAGGGCCAAAGGCCTCCTACAAACTGACATCAGGCACCTGGGTAGCTGACCTTACTTACCTCTGAAAACCAGCCATCATATGTGCCCAACTCCCTCTGCCGGGCACCTGGCCTCGGCCACCTACAATCCCGAACGGATCAGGATTTCTTCCAGATGCAAGCTGCCTTTAACAGGAAGACTAGCTTCCCTTGGAGGGCCAAAGGCCTCCTATAAACTGACATCAGACATTTGGGCAGCTGACTTAACTTACCCCTGGAAACAGCCCATCCTTTGTGCCCAACTCCCTCTGCCAAGCACCAGGCCTCGCCCACCTACAATCCCGAACGGAACAGGATTTCTTCCAGATGCAAGCTGCCACAAACTGGAAGACAAGCTTCCCTTGGAGGGCCAAAGGCCTCCTACAAACTGACATCAGGCACCTGGGCAGCTGACTTTACTTACCCCTGGAAACAGCCCATCCTTTGTGCCTAACTCCCTCTGCCGGGCACCAGGCCTCGCCCACCTACAATCCCGAACGGAACAGGATTTTTTCCAGATGCAAGCTGCCACAAACTGGAAGACAAGCTTCCCTTGGAGGGCCAAAGGCCTCCTACAAACTGACATCAGGCACCTGGGCAGCTGACTTTACTTACCCCTGGAAACAGCCCATCCTTTGTGCCCAACTCCCTCTGCCGGGCACCAGGTCTCGGCCACCTACAATCCTGAACGGAACAGGATTTCTTCCAGATGCAAGCTGCCACAAGCAGGAAGCCTGGCTTCCCATGGAGGGCCAAAGGCCTCCTACAAACTGACATCAGGCACGTGGGCAGCTGACTTTACTTACCCCTCTAAACAGGATATCCTTTGTGCCCAACTCCCTCTGCCGGGCACTAGGCCTCGCCCACCTACAATCCCGAACGAAACAGCATTTCTTCCAGATGCATGCTGCCACAAGCTGGAAGACTAGCTTCCCTTGGAGGGCCAAAGGCCTCCTACAAACTGACATCAGGCACCTGGGCAGCTGACTTTACTTATCCCTGGAAAAAGGACATCCTTTGTGCCCAACTCCCTCTGCCGGGCACCTGGCCTCAGCCACCTACAATCCCGAACGGAACTGGAGTTCTTCCAGATGCAAGCTGCCACAAGCTGGAAACGCAGCTTCACTTGGAGGGCCAAAGGCCTCCTACAAACTGACATCAGGCACCTGGGCAGCTGACTTTACTTACCCCTGGAAACAGCCCATCCTTTGTGCCCAACTCCCTCTGCCGGGCACCTGGCCTCGCCCACCTACAATCCCGAACGGAACAGGATTTCTTCCAGATGCAAGCCGCCACAAGCTGGAAGACTGGTTTCCCATGGAGGACCAAAGGCCTCCTACAAACTGGCATCAGGCACCTGGGCAGCTGACTTTACTTACCCCTGGAAACAGCCCATCCTTTGTGCCCAACTCCCACTGCCGGGCACCAGGTCTTGCCCACCTACAATCCCGAACGGAACAGGATTGCTTCCAGATGCAAGCTGCCACAAACTGGAAGACAAGCTTCCCTTGGAGGGCCAAAGGCCTCCTACAAACTGACATCAGGCACCTGGGCAGCTGACTTTACTTACCCCTGGAAACAGCCCATCCTTTGTGCCCAACTCCCTCTGCCGGGCACCAGGCCTCGGCCACCTGCAATCCTGAACGGAACAGCATTTCTTCCAGATGCATGCTGCCACAAGCTGGAAGACTAGCTTCCCTTGGAGGGCCAAAGGCCTCCTACAAACTGACATCAGGCACCTGGGCAGCTGACTTTACTTATCCCTGGAAAAAGGACATCCTTTGTGCCCAACTCCCTCTGCCGGGCACCTGGCCTCAGCCACCTACAATCCCGAACGGAACTGGAGTTCTTCCAGATGCAAGCTGCCACAAGCTGGAAACGCAGCTTCACTTGGAGGGCCAAAGGCCTCCTACAAACTGACATCAGGCACCTGGGCAGCTGACTTTACTTACCCCTGGAAACAGGCCATCCTTTGTGCCCAACTCCCTCTGCCGGGCACCAGGCCTCGGCCACCTACAATCCTGAACGGAACAGGAGTTCTTCCAGATGCAAGCTGCCACAAGCTGGAAGCCTGTCATCCCTTGGAGGGCCAAAGGCCTCCTACAAACTGACATCAGGCACCTGGGCAGCTGACCTTACTTACCTCTGGAAACCAGCCATCATATGTGCCCAACTCCCTCTGCCGGGCACCTGGCCTCGGCCACCTACAATCCCGAACGGAACAGGATTTCTTCCAGATGCAAGCTGCCACAAGCAGTAAACCTGGATTCCCATGGACGGCCAAAGGCCTCCTACAAGCTGACATCAGGCACCTGGGCAGCTGACTTTACTTACTCCTGGAAACAGCCCATCCTTTGTGCCCAACTCCCTCTGCCGGGCACCTGGCCTCGGCCACCTACAATCCCGAACGGAACAGGATTTCTTCCAGATGCAAGCTGCCTTTAACAGGAAGACTAGCTTCCCTTGGAGGGCCAAAGGCCTCCTATAAACTGACATCAGACATTTGGGCAGCTGACTTAACTTACCCCTGGAAACAGCCCATCCTTTGTGCCCAACTCCCTCTGCCAAGCACCAGGCCTCGCCCACCTACAATCCCGAACGGAACAGGATTTCTTCCAGATGCAAGCTGCCACAAGCTGGAAGACAAGCTTCCCTTGGAGGGCCAAAGGCCTCCTACAAACTGACATCAGGCACCTGGGCAGCTGTCTTTACTTTCCCCTGGAAACAGCCCATCCTTTGTGCCCAACTCTCTCTGCCGGGCACCAGGCCTCGCCCACCTACAATCCCGAACGAAACAGCATTTTTTCCAGATGCAAGCTGCCACAAACTGGAAGACAAGCTTCCCTTGGAGGGCCAAAGGTCTCCTACAAACTGACATCAGGCACCTGGGCAGCTGACTTTACTTACCCCTGGAAACAGCCCATCCTTTGTGCCCAACTCCCTCTGCCGGGCACCAGGCCTCGGCCACCTACAATCCTGAACGGAACAGGATTTCTTCCAGATGCAAGCTGCCACAAGCAGGAAGCCTGGCTTCCCATGGAGGGCCAAAGGCCTCCTACAAACTGACATCAGGCACGTGGGCAGCTGACTTTACTTACCCCTCTAAACAGGATATCCTTTGTGCCCAACTCCCTCTGCCGGGCACTAGGCCTCGCCCACCTACAATCCCGAACGAAACAGCATTTCTTCCAGATGCATGCGGCCACAAGCTGGAAGACTAGCTTCCCTTGGAGGGCCAAAGGCCTCCTACAAACTGACATCAGGCACCTGGGCAGCTGACTTTACTTATCCCTGGAAAAAGGACATCCTTTGTGCCCAACTCCCTCTGCCGGGCACCTGGCCTCAGCCACCTACAATCCCGAACAAAACTGGAGTTCTTCCAGATGCAAGCTGCCACAAGCTGGAAACGCAGCTTCACTTGGAGGGCCAAAGGCCTCCTACAAACTGACATCCGGCACGTGGGCAGCTGACTTTACTTACCCCTCTAAACAGGACATCCTTTGAGCCCAACTCCCTCTGCCGGGCACCTGGCCTCGGCCACCTACAATCCTGAACGGAACAGGATTTCTTCCAGATGCAAGATGCCACAAACTGGAAGCCTGACATCCCTTGGAGGGCCAAAGGCCTCCTACAAACTGACATCAGGCACCTGGGCAGCTGACCTTACTTACCCCTGGAAACAGGCCATCATTTGTGCCCAACTCCCTCTGCTGGGCACCTGGCCTCGGCCACCTACAATCCCGAACGGAACAGGATTTCTTCCAGATGCAAGCTGCCACAAGCAGTTAACCTGGCTTCCCATGGAGGGCCAAAGGCCTCCTACAAACTGACATCAGGCACCTGGGCAGCTGACTTTACTTACCCCTGGAAACAGCCCATCATTTGTGCCCAACTCCCTCTGCCGGGCACCTGGCCTCGGCCACCTACAATCCCGAACGGAACAGGATTTCTTCCAGATGCAAGCTGCCACAAACTGGAAGACAAGCTTCCATTGGAGGGCCAAAGGCCTCCTACAAACTGACATCAGGCACCTGGGCAGCTGACTTTACTTACCCCTGGAAACAGGCCATCCTTTGTGCCCAACTCCCTCTGCCGGGCACAAGGCCTCGCCCACCTACAATCCCGAACGGAACAGGATTTCTTCCAGATGCAAGCTGCCACAAACTGGAAGACAAGCTTCCCTTGGAGGGCCAAAGGCCTCCTACAAACTGACATCAGGCACCTGGGCAGCTGACTTTACTTACCCCTGGAAACAGCCCATCCTTTGTGCCTAACTCCGTCAGCTGGGCACCCAGCTCCGGCCACCTACAATCCCGAACGAAACAGGATTTCTTCCAGATGCAAACTGCCTTGAACAGGAAGACAAGCTTCCCTTGGAGGGCCAAAGGCCTCCTACTAACTGACATCAGGCACCTGGGCAGCTGACTTTACTTACCCCTGGAAACAGGCCATCCTTTGTGCTCAACTCCCTCTGCCGGGCCCACAGCTTTGGCCACCTACAATCCCGAACGGAACAGGAGTTCTTCCAGATGCAAGCTGCCACAAGCTGGAAATGTGGCTTCACTTGGAGGGCCAAAGGCCTCCTACAAACTGACATCAGGCACCTGGGCAGCTGACTTTACTTTCCTAAAGAAACAGGCCATCATTTGTGCCCAACTCCCTCTGCCGGGCACCTGGCCTCGGCCACCTACAATCCCGAACGGAACAGGATTTCTTCCAGATGCAAGCTGCCACAAGCTGGAAGCCTGTCTTCCCTTGGAGGGCCAAAGGCCTCCTACAAACTGACATTAGGCACCTGGGCAGCTGACTTTACTTACCCCTGGAAACAGCCCATCCTTTGTGCCCAACTCCCTCTTCCAGGCACCAGGCTTCGGCCACCTACAATCCCGAACGTAACAGGATTTCTTCCAGATGGAAGCTGCCACAAGCAGGAAACCAGACTTCCCATGGAGGGCCAAAGGCCTCCTATAAACTGACATCAGGCACCTGGGCAGCTGACTTTACTTACCCCTGGAAACAGCCCATCTTTTGTGCCCAACTTCCTCTGCCGGGCACTTTGCTCCGGCCACCTACAATCCCGAACGGAACAGCATTTCTTCCAGATGCAAGCTGCCACAAGCAGGAAGCCTGGCTTCTCTTGGAGGGTCAAAGGCCTCCTACAAACTGACATCAGGCACCTGGGCAGCTGACTTTACTTATCCCGGGAAACAGGCCATCCTTTGTGCCCAACACCCTCTGCCGGGCACCTGGCCTCGTCCACCTACAATCCCGAACGGAACCGGAGTTCTTCCAGATGCAAGCTGCCACAAGCTGAAAGGTGGCTTCCCTTGGAGGGCCATTGGCCTCCTACAAACTGACATCAGGCACCTGGGCAGCTGACTTTACTTACTCCTGGAAACAGCCCATCCTTTGTGCCCAACTCCCTCTGCCGGGCACCAGGCCTCGGCCACCTACAATCTTGAACGGAACAGGATTTCTTACAGATGCAAGATGCCACAAGCAGGAAGCCTGGCTTCCCATGGAGGGCCAAAGGCCTCCTACAAACTGACATCAGGCACGTGGGCAGCTGACTTTACTTACCCCTGGAAACAGGACAACCTTTGTGCCCAACTCCCTCTGCCGGGCACCTGGCCTCGGCCACCTACAATCCCGAACGAAATAGCATTTCTTCTAGATGCAAGCTGCCACAAGCTGGAAGACTAGCTTCCCTTGGAGGGCCAAAGGCCTCCTACAAACTGACATCAGGCACCTGGGCAGCTGACTTTACTTACCCCTGGAAACAGCCCATCCTTTGTGCCCAACTCCCTCTGCCGGGCACCAGGTCTCGCCCACCTACAATCCCGAACGGAACAGGATTGCTTCCAGATGCAAGCTGCCACAAACTGGAAGACAAGCTTCCCTTGGAGGGCCAAAGGCCTCCTACAAACTGACATCAGGCACCTGGGCAGCTGACTTTACTTACCCCTGGAAACAGGCCATCCTTTGTGCCCAACTCCCTCTGCCGGGCACCAGGCCTTGGCCACCTGCAATCCCGAACAGATCAGTATTACTTCCCGAAGCAAGCTGCCACAAGCTGGGAGCCTGGCTTTCCATGGAGGACCAATAGACACCTGCAAACTGACATCAGGCACCTGGGCAGCTGACTTTACTTACCCCTGGAAACAGCCCATCCTTTGTGTCCAACTCCCTCATCTGGGCACCCAGCTCCGGCCCCCTACAATCCCGAACGGAACAGGATTTCTTCCAGATGCAAGCTGCCACAAGCAGTGAACCTGGCTTCCCATGGAGGGCCAAAGGCCTCCTACAAACTGACATCAGGCACCTGGGCAGCTGACTTTACTTACTCCTGGAAACAGCCCATCCTTTGTGCCCAACTCCCTCTGCCGGGCACCTGGCCTCGGCCACCTACAATCCCGAACGGAACAGGATTTCTTCCAGATGCAAGCTGCCTTTAACAGGAAGACTAGCTTCCCTTGGAGGGCCAAAGGCCTCCTACAAACTGACATCAGGCACCTGGGCAGCTGACTTTACTTACCCCTGGAAACAACCCATCCTTTGTGCCCAACTCCCTCTGCCGGGCACCAGGCCTCGCCCTCCTACAATCCCGAACGGAACAGGATTTTTTCCAGATGCAAGCTGCCACAAACTGGAAGACAAGCTTCCCTTGGAGGGCCAAAGACCTCCTACAAACTGACATCAGGCACGTGGGCAGCTGACTTTACTTACCCCTGGAAACAGCCCATCCTTTGTGACCAACTCCCTCTGCCGGGCACCAGGCCTCGGCCACCTACAATCCTGAACGGAACAGGATTTCTTCCAGATGCAAGCTGCCACAAGCAGGAAGCCTGGCTTCCCATGGAGGGCCAAAGGCCTCCTACAAACTGACATCAGGCACGTGGGCAGCTGACTTTACTTACCCCTCTAAACAGGATATCCTTTGTGCCCAACTCCCTCTGCCGGGCACTAGGCCTCGCCCACCTACAATCCCGAACGAAACAGCATTTCTTCCAGATGCATGCAGCCACAAACTGGAAGACTAGCTTCCCTTGGAGGGCCAAAGGCCTCCTACAAACTGACATCAGGCACCTGGGCAGCTGACTTTACTTATCCTTGGAAAAAGGACATCCTTTGTGCCCAACTCCCTCTGCCGGGCACCTGGCCTCAGCCACCTACAATCCCGAACGGAACTGGAGTACTTCCAGATGCAAGCTGCCACAAGCTGGAAACGCAGCTTCACTTGGAGGGCCAAAGGCCTCCTACAAACTGACATCAGGCACCTGGGCAGCTGACTTTACTTACCCCTGGAAACAGGCCATCCTTTGTGCCCAACTCCCTCTGCCGGGCACCTGGCCTCGGCCACCTACAATCCCGAACGGAACAGGATTTCTTCCAGATGCAAGCTGCCACAAGCTGGAAGACTGGTTTCCCATGGAGGACCAAAGGCCTCCTACAAACTGGCATCAGGCACCTGGGCAGCTGACTTTACTTACCCCTGGAAACAGGCCATCCTTTGTGCCCAACTCCCTCTGCCGGGCACCAGGTCTCGCCCACCTACAATCCCGAACGGAACAGGATTGCTTCCAGATGCAAGCTGCCACAAACTGGAAGACAAGCTTCCCTTGGAGGGCCAAAGGCCTCCTACAAACTGACATCAGGCACCTGGGCAGCTGACTTTACTTACCCCTGGAAACAGCCCATCCTTTGTGCCAAACTCCCTCTGCCGGGCACCAGGCCTCGGCCACCTGCAATCCCGAACAGATCTGTATTACTTCCCGATGCAAGCTGCCACAAGCTGGAAGCCTGGCTTTCCATGGAGGACCAATAGCCACCTGCAAACTGACATCAGGCACCTGGGCAGCTGACTTTACTTACCCCTGGAAACAGGCCATCCTTTGTGCCCAACTCCCTCAGCCCGGCAACTGGCCTCGGCCACCTACAATCCCGAACGGAACAGCATTTCTTCCAGATGCAAGCTGCCTTGAACAGGAAGACTAGCTTCCCTTGGAGGGCCAAAGGCCTCCTACAAACTGACATCAGGCACCAGGGGAGCTGACTTTACTTACCCCTGGAAACAGCCCATCCTTTGTGCCCAACTCCTTCTGCCGGGCACTAGGCCTCGCCCACATACAATCCCGAACGGAACAGGATTTCTTCCAGATGCAAGCTGCCACAAGCAGGAAACCTGGCTTCCCATGGAGGGCCAAAGGCCTCCTAGAAACTGACATCAGGCACCTGGGCAGCTGACTTTACTTACCCCTGGAAACAGGCCATCCTTTGTGCCCAACTCCCTCTGCCGGGCACCTGGCCTCGGCCACCTACAATCCCGAACGGAACAGGATTTCTTCCAGATGCAAGCTGCCATAAACTGGAAGACAAGCTTCCCTTGGAGGGCCAAAGGCCTCCTACAAACTGACATCAGGCACCTGGGCAGCTGACTTTACTTACCCCTGGAAACAGCCCATCCTTTGTGCCCAACTCCCTCTGCCGTGCACCAGGCCTCGCCCAACTACAATCCCGAACGGAACAGGATTTCTTCCAGATGCAAGCTGCCACAAACTGGAAGACAAGCTTCCCTTGGAGGGCCAAAGGCCTCCTACAAACTGACATCAGGCACCTGGGCAGCTGACTTTACTTACCCCTGGAAACAGGCCATCCTTTGTGCCCAACTCCCTCTGCCGGGCACCAGGCCTCGGCCACCTACAATCCTGAACGGAACAGGATTTCTTCCAGATGCAAGCTGCCACAAACTGGCAGCCTGTCATCCCTTGGAGAGCCAAAGGCCTCCTACAAACTGACATCAGGCACCTGGGCAGCTGACCTTACTTACCCCTGGAAACAGCCCATCCTTTGTGCCCAACTTCCTCTGCCGGGCACCAGGCCTCGGCCACCTACAATCCTGAACGGAACAGGATTTCTTCCAGATGCAAGCTGCCACAAGCAGGAAGCCTGGCTTCCCATGGAGGGCCAAAGGCCTCCTACAAACTGACATCAGGCACGTGGGCAGCTGACTTTACTTACCCCTCTAAACAGGCCATCCTTTGTGCCCAACTCCCTCTGCCGAGCACCTGGCCTCGGCCACCTACAAACCCGAGCGGAACAGGATTTCTTCTCGATGCAAGCTGCCACAAGCTGGAAGACTGGTTTCCCATGGAGGACCAAAGGCCTCCTACAAACTGACATCAGGCACCTGGGCAGCTGACTTTACTTACTCCTGGAAACAGCCCATCCTTTGTGTCCAACTCCCTCTGCCCGGCACCAGGCCTCGGCCACCTACAATCCTGAACGGAACACGATTTCTTCCAGATGCAAGCTGCCACAAGCAGGAAGCCTGGCTTCCCATGGACGGCCAAAGGCCTCCTACAAACTGACATCAGGCACCTGGGCAGCTGACTTTACTTACCCCTCTAAACAGGACATCTTTTGAGCCCAACTCCCTCAGCCGGGCACCTGACCTCAGCCACCTACAATCCCGAACGAAACAGCATTTCTTCCAGATGCAAGCTGCCTTTAACAGGAAGACTAGCTTCCCTTGGAGGGCCAAAGGCCTCCTACAAACTGACATCAGGCACCTGGGCAGCTGACTTTACTTACCCCTGGAAACAGGCCAACCTTTCTGCCCAACTCCCTCTTCCGGGCACCAGGCCTCGGCCACCTACAATCCTGAACGGAACAGGATTTCTTCCAGATGCAAGCTGCCACAAACTGGAAGCCTGTCATCCCTTGGAGGGCCAAAGGCCTCCTACAAAGTGACATCAGGCACCTGGGCAGATGACCTTACTTACCCCTGGAAACCAGCCATCATTTGTGCCCAACTCCCTCTGCCGGGCACCTGGCCTCGGCCACCTACAATCCCGAACGGAACAGGATTTCTTCCAGATGCAAGCTGCCACAAGCAGTAAACCTGGCTTCCCATGGAGGGCCAAAGGCCTCCTACAAACTGACATCAGGCACCTGGGCAGCTGACTTTACTTACCCCTGGAAACAGCCCATCCTTTGTGCCCAACTCCCTCTGCCGGGCACCTGGCCTCGGCCACCTACAATCCCGAACGGAACAGGATTTCTTCCAGATGCAAGCTGCCACAAACTGGAAGACAAGCTTCCATTGGAGGGCCAAAGGCCTCCTACAAACTGACATCAGGCACCTGGGCAGCTGACTTTACTTACTCCTGGAAACAGCCCATCCTTTGTGCCCAACTCCCTCTGCCGGGCACCAGGCCTCGCCCACCTACAATCCCGAACGGAACAGGATTTCTTCCAGATGCAAGCTGCCACAAACTGGAAGACAAGCTTCCCTTGGAGGGCCAAAGGCCTCCTACAAACTGACATCAGGCACCTGGGCAGCTGACTTTACTTACCCCTGGTAACAGCCCATCCTTTGTGCCTAACTCCGTCAGCTGGGCACCCAGCTCCGGCCACCTACAATCCCGAACGAAACAGGATTTCTTCCAGATGCAAACTGCCTTGAACAGGAAGACAAGCTTCCCTTGGAGGGCCAAAGGCCTCCTACAAACTGACATCAGGCACCTGGGCAGCTGACTTTACTTTCCTAAAGAAACAGGCCATCATTTGTGCCCAACTCCCTCTGCCGGGCACCTGGCCTCGGCCACCTACAATCCCGAACGGAACAGGATTTCTTCCAGATGCAAGCTGCCACAAACTGGAAGCCTGTCTTCCCTTGGAGGGCCAAAGGCCTCCTACAAACTGACATCAGGCACCTGGGCAGCTAACTTTACTTACCCCTGGAAACAGCCCATCTTTAGGCCCAACTCCCTCTGCCAGGCACCAGGCTTCGGCCACCTACAATCCCGAACGTAACAGGATTTCTTCCAGATGGAAGCTGCCACAAGCAGGAAACCAGGCTTCCCATGGAGGGCCAAAGGCCTCCTATAAACAGACATCAGGCACCTGGGCAGCTGACTTTACTTACCCCTGGAAACAGCCCATCTTTTGTGCCCAACTTCCTCTGCCGGGCACTTTGCTCCGGCCACCTACAATACCGAACGGAACAGCATTTCTTCCAGATGCAAGCTGCCACAAGCAGGAAGCCTGCCTTCTCTTGGAAGGTCAAAGGCCTCCTACAAACTGACATCAGGCACCTGGGCAGCTGACTTTACTTATCCCGGGAAACAGGCCATCCTTTGTGCCCAACACCCTCTGCCGGGCACCTGGCCTCGGCCACCTACAATCCCGAACGGAACAGGATTTCTTCCCGATGCAAACTGCCTTGAACAAAAAGACAAGCTTCCCTTGGAGGGCCAAAGGCCTTCTACAAACTGACATCAGGCACCTGGGCAGCTGACTTTACTTACCCCTGGAAACAGGCCATCATTTGTGCCCAACTCCCTCTGCTGGGCCCACAGCTTTGGCCACCTACAATCCCGAACGGAACAGGAGTTCTTCCAGATGCAAGCTGCCACAAGCTGGAAGACTGGTTTCCCATGGATTACCAAAGGCCTCCTACAAACTGGCATCAGGCACCTGGGCAGCTGACTTTACTTACTCCTGGAAACAGGCCATCCTTTGTGCCCAACTCCCTCTGCCGGGCACCAGGCCTCGGCCACCTGCAATCTCGAACAGATCAGTATTACTTCCCGATGCAAGCTGCCACAAGCTGGAAGCCTGGCTTTCAATGGAGGACCAATAGCCATCTGCAAACTGACATCAGGCACCTGGGCAGCTGACTTTACTTACCCCTGGAAACAGCCCAGCCTTTGTGTCCAACTCCCTCATCCGTGCACACAGCTCCGGCCACCTACAATCCCGAACGGAACACGATTTCTTCCAGATGCAAGCTGCCACAAGCAGGAAGCCTGGCTTCCCATGGAGGGCCAAAGGCCTCCTAAAAACTGACATCAGGCACCTGGGCAGATGACTTTACTTACCCCTGGAAACAGGACATCCTTTGTGCCCAACTCCCTCAGCCCGGCATCTGGCCTCGGCCACCTACAATCCCGAACGGAACCGGAGTTCTTCCAGATGCAAGCTGCCACAAGCTGGAAACGCGGCTTCACTTGGAGGGCCAAAGGCCTCCTACAAACTGACATCAGGCACCTGGGCAGCTGACTTTACTTACCCCTGGAAACAGGCCATCATTTGTGCCCAACTCCCTCTGCCGGGTACCTGGCCTCGGCCACCTACAATCCCGAACGGAACAGGATTTCTTCCAGATGCAAGCTGCCACAAGCTGGAAGACTGGATTCCCATGGAGGACCAAAGGCCTCCTACAAACTGGCATCAGGCACCTGGGCAGCTGATTTTACTTACCCCTGGAAACAGCCCATCCTTTGTGCCCAACTCCCTCTGCCGGGCACCAGGTCTCGCCCACCTACAATCCCGAACGGAACAGGATTGCTTCCAGATGCAAGCTGCCACAAACTGGAAGACAAGCTTCCCTTGGAGGGCCAAAGGCCTCCTACAAACTGACATCAGGCACCTGGGCAGCTGACTTTACTTACCCCTGGAAACAGGCCATCCTTTGTGCCCAACTCCCTCTGCCGGGCACCAGGCCTCGGCCACCTGCAATCCCTAACAGATCAGTATTACTTCCCGATGCAAGCTGCCACAAGCTGGAAGCCTGGCTTTCCATGGAGGACCAATAGCCACCTGCAAACTGACATCAGGCACCTGGGCAGCTGACTTTACTTACCCCTGGAAACAGCCCATCCTTTGTGCCCAACTCCCTCTGCCGGGCACCTGGCCTCGGCCACCTACAATCCCGAACGGAACAGGATTTCTTCCAGATGCAAGCTGCCTTTTACAGGAAGACTAGCTTCCCTTGGAGGGCCAAAGGCCTCCTATAAACTGACATCAGACATTTGGGCAGCTGACTTAACTTACCCCTGGAAACAGCCCATCCTTTGTGCCCAACTCCTTCTGCCGGGCACTAGGCCTCGCCCACATACAATCCCGAACGGAACAGGATTTCTTCCAGATGCAAGCTGCCACAAGCAGGAAGCCTGGCTTGCCATGGAGGGCCAAAGGCCTCCTACAAACTGACATCAAGCACGTGGGCAGCTGACTTTACTTACCCCTCTAAACAGCCCATCCTTTGTGCCCAACTCCCTCTGCCGGGCACCTGGCCTCGGCCACCTACAATCCCGAACGGAACAGGATTTCTTCCAGATGCAAGCTGCCACAAGCTGGAAGACTGGTTTCCCATGGAGGACCAAAGGCCTCCTACAAACTGGCATCAGGCACCTGGGCAGCTGACTTTACTTACCCCTGGAAACAGCCCATTCTTTGTGCCCAACTCCCTTAGCCGGGCACCAGGCCTCGGCCACCTGCAATCCCGAACAGATCTGTATTACTTCCCGATGCAAGCTGCCACAAGCTGGAAGCCTGGCTTTCCATGGAGGACCAATAGCCACCTGCAAACTGACATCAGGCACCTGGGCAGCTGACTTAACTTACCCCTGGAAACAGGCCATCCTTTGTGCCCAACTCCCTCAGCCCGGCATCTGGCCTCGGCCACCTACAATCCCGAACGGAACCGGAGTACTTCCAGATGCAAGCTGCTACAAGCAGGAAACGTGGCTTCACTTGGGGGGCCAAAGGCCTCCTACAAACTGACATCAGGCACCTGGGCAGCTGACTTTACTTACCCCTGGAAACAGGCCATCCTTTGTGCCCAACTCCCTCTGCCGGGCACCTGGCCTCGCCCACCTACAATCCTGAACGGAACAGGATTTCTTCCAGATGCAAGCCGCCACAAGCTGGAAGACTGGCTTCCCTTGGAGGGCCAAAGGCCTCCTACAAACTGACATCAGGCACCTGGGCTGCTGACTTTACTTACCCCTGGAAACAGGCCATCCTTTGTGCCCAACTCCCTCTGCCGGGCACCAGGCCTCGGCCACCTACAATCCTGAACGGAACAGGAGTTCTTCCAGATGCAAGCTGCCACAAGCTGGAAGCCTGTCATCCCTTGGAGGGCCAAAGGCCTCCTACAAACTGACATCAGGCACCTGGGCAGCTGACCTTACTTACCTCTGGAAACCAGCCATCATATGTGCCCAACTCCCTCTGCCGGGCACCTGGCCTCGGCCACCTACAATCCCGAACGGAACAGGATTTCTTCCAGATGCAAGCTGCCACAAGCAGTAAACCTGGATTCCCATGGACGGCCAAAGGCCTCCTACAAACTGACATCAGGCACCTGGGCAGCTGACTTTACTTACTCCTGGAAACAGCCCATCCTTTGTGCCCAACTCCCTCTGCCGGGCACCTGGCCTCGGCCACCTACAATCCCGAACGGAACAGGATTTCTTCCAGATGCAAGCTGCCTTTAACAGGAAGACTAGCTTCCCTTGGAGGGCCAAAGGCCTCCTACAAACTGACATCAGACATTTGGGCAGCTGACTTAACTTACCCCTGGAAACAGCCCATCCTTTGTGCCCAACTCCCTCTGCCAAGCACCAGGCCTCGCCCACCTACAATCCCGAACGGAACAGGATTTCTTCCAGATGCAAGCTGCCACAAGCTGGAAGACAAGCTTCCCTTGGAGGGCCAAAGGCCTCCTACAAACTGACATCAGGCACCTGGGCAGCTGACTTTACTTACCCCTGGAAACAGCCCATCCTTTGTGCCCAACTCCCTCTGCCGGGCACCAGGCCTCGCCCACCTACAATCCCGAACGGAACAGGATTTTTTCCAGATGCAAGCTGCCACAAACTGGAAGACAAGCTTCCCTTGGAGGGCCAAAGGTCTCCTACAAACTGACATCAGGCACCTGGGCAGCTGACTTTACTTACCCCTGGAAACAGCCCATCCTTTGTGCCCAACTCCCTCTGCCGGGCACCAGGCCTCGGCCACCTACAATCCTGAACGGAACAGGATTTCTTCCAGATGCAAGCTGCCACAAGCAGGAAGCCTGGCTTCCCATGGAGGGCCAAAGGCCTCCTACAAACTGACATCAGGCACGTGGGCAGCTGACTTTACTTACCCCTCTAAACAGGATATCCTTTGTGCCCAACTCCCTCTGCCGGGCACTAGGCCTCGCCCACCTACAATCCCGAACGAAACAGCATTTCTTCCAGATGCATGCTGCCACAAGCTGGAAGACTAGCTTCCCTTGGAGGGCCAAAGGCCTCCTACAAACTGACATCAGGCACCTGGGCAGCTGACTTTACTTATCCCTGGAAAAAGGACATCCTTTGTGCCCAACTCCCTCTGCCGGGCACCTGGCCTCAGCCACCTACAATCCCGAACGGAACTGGAGTTCTTCCAGATGCAAGCTGCCACAAGCTGGAAACGCAGCTTCACTTGGAGGGCCAAAGGCCTCCTACAAACTGACATCAGGCACGTGGGCAGCTGACTTTACTTACCCCTGGAAACAGGCCATCCTTTGTGCCCAACTCCCTCTGCCGGGCACCAGGCCTCGGCCACCTACAATCCTGAACGGAACAGGAGTTCTTCCAGATGCAAGCTGCCACAAGCTGGAAGCCTGTCATCCCTTGGAGGGCCAAAGGCCTCCTACAAACTGACATCAGGCACCTGGGCAGCTGACCTTACTTACCCCTGGAAACAGCCCATCCTTTGTGCCCAACTCACTCTGCCGGGCACCTGGCCTCGGCCACCTACAATCCCGAACGGAACAGGATTTCTTCCAGATGCAAGCTGCCTTTAACAGGAAGACTAGCTTCCCTTGGAGGGCCAAAGGCCTCCTATAAACTGACATCAGACATTTGGGCAGCTGACTTAACTTACCCCTGGAAACAGCCCATGCTTTGTGCCCAACTCCCTCTGCCAAGCACCAGGCCTCGCCCACCTACAATCCCGAACGGAACAGGATTTCTTCCAGATGCAAGCTGCCACAAACTGGAAGACAAGCTTCCCTTGGAGGGCCAAAGGCCTCCTACAAACTGACATCAGGCACCTGGGCAGCTGACTTTACTTACCTTTGGAAACAGCCCATCCTTTGTGCCCAACTCCCTCTGCCGGGCACCAGGCCTCGGCCACCTACAATCCTGAACGAAACAGCATTTCTTCCAGATGCAAGCTGCCACAAGCAGGAAGCCTGGCTTCCCATGGAGGGCCAAAGGCCTCCTACAAACTGACATCAGGCACGTGGGCAGCTGACTTTACTTACCCCTCTAAACAGGCCATCATTTGTGCCCAACTCCCTCTGCCGGGCACCTGGCCTCGGCCACCTACAATCCCGAACGAAACAGCATTTCTTCCAGATGCAAGCTGCCACAAGCTTGAAGACTAGCTTCCCTTGGAGGGCCAAAGGCCTCCTAAAAACTGACATCAGGCACCTGGGCTGCTGACTTTACTTACCCCTGGAAACAGGCCATCCTTTGTGCCCAACTCCCTCTGCCGGGCACCAGGCCTCGGCCACCTACAATCCCGAACGGAACAGGATTTCTTCCAGATGCAAGCTGCCACAAACTGGAAGCCTGTCATCCCTTGGAGGGCCAAAGGCCTCCTACAAACTGACATCAGGCACCTGGGCAGCTGACCTTACTTACCCCTAAAAACCAGCCATCATATGTGCCCAACTCCCTCCTCCGGGCACCTGGCCTCGGCCACCTACAATCCCGAACGGAACAGGATTTCTTCCAGATGCAAGCTGCCACAAGCAGTAAACCTGGCTTCCCATGGAGGGCCAAAGGCCTCCTACAAACTGACATCAGGCACCTGGGCAGCTGACTTTACTTACCCCTGGAAACAGCCCATCCTTTGTGCCCAACTCCCTCTGCCGGGAACCTGGCCTCGGCCACCTACAATCCCGAACGGAACAGGATTTCTTCCAGATGCAAGCTGCCTTTAACAGGAAGACTAGCTTCCCTTGGAGGGCCAAAGGCCTCCTATAAACTGACATCAGACATTTGGGCAGCTGACTTTACTTACCCCTGGAAACAGCCCATCCTTTGTGCCCAACTCCCTCTGCCAAGCACCAGGCCTCGCCCACCTACAATCCCGAACGGAACAGGATTTCTTCCAGATGCAAGCTGCCACAAACTGGAAGACAAGCTTCCCTTGGAGGGCCAAAGGCCTCCTACAAACTGACATCAGGCACCTGGGCAGCTGACTTTACTTACCCCTGGAAACAGCCCATCCTTTGTGCCCAACTCCCTCTGCCGGGCACCAGGCCTCGCCCACCTACAATCCCGAACGGAACAGGATTTCTTCCAGATGCAAGCTGCCACAAACTGGAAGACAAGCTTCCCTTGGAGGGCCAAAGGCCTCCTACAAACTGACATCAGGCACCTGGGCAGCTGACTTTACTTACCCCTGGAAACAGCCCATCCTTTGTGCCCAACTCCCTCTGCCGGGCACCAGGCCTCGCCCACCTACAATCCTGAACGGAACAGGATTTATTCCAGATGCAAGCTGCCACAAGCAGGAAGCCTGGCTTCCCATGGAGGGCCAAAGGCCTCCTACAAACTGACATCAGGCACGTGGGCAGCTGACTTTACTTACCTTTCTAAACAGGACATCCTTTGTGCCCAACTCCCTCTGCCGGGCACCTGGCCTCGGCCACCTACAATCCCGAATGGAACAGGATTTCTTCCAGATGCATGCTGCCACAAGCTGGAAGACTAGCTTCCCTTGGAGGGCCAAAGGCCTCCTACAAACTGACATCAGGCACCTGGGCAGCTGACTTTACTTACCCCTGGAAACAGCCCATCCTTTGTGCCCAACTCCCTCTGCCGGGCACCTGGCCTCGGCCACCTACAATCCCGAACGGAACAGGATTTCTTCCAGATGCAAGCTGCCACAAGCTGGAAGACTGGTTTCCCATGGAGGACCAAAGGCCTCCTACAAACTGGCATCAGGCACCTGGGCAGCTGACTTTACTTACCCCTGGAAACAGCCCATCCTTTGTGCCCAACTCCCTCTGCCGGGCACCTGGCCTCGCCCACCTACAATCCCGAACGGAACAGGATTGCTTCCAGATGCAAGCTGCCACAAACTGGAAGACAAGCTTCCCTTGGAGGGCCAAAGGCCTCCTACAAACTGACATCAGGCACCTGGGCAGCTGACTTTACTTACCCCTGGAAACAGGCCATCCTTTGTGCCCAACTCCCTCTGCCGGGCACCAGGCCTCGGCCACCTGCAATCCCGAACAGATCAGTATTACTTCCCGATGCAAGCTGCCACAAGCTGGAAGCCTGGCTTTCCATGGAGGACCAATAGCCACCTGCAAATTGACATCAGGCACCTGGGCAGCTGACTTTACTTACCCCTGGAAACAGGCCATCATTTGTGCCCAACTCCCTCAGCCGGGCCCACAGCTTTGGCCACCTACAATCCTGAACGGAACAGGAGTTCTTCCAGATGCAAGCTGCCACAAGCTGGAAATGTGGCTTCACTTGGAGGGCAAAAGGCCTCCTACAAACTGAAATCAGGCACCGGGGCAGCTGACTTTACTTTCCTAAAGAAACAGGCCATCATTTGTGCCCAACTCCCTCTGCCGGGCACCTGGCCTCGGCCACCTACAATCCCGAACGGAACAGGATTTCTTCCAGATGCAAGCTGCCATCAAATGGAAGACAGGCTTCCCTTGGAGGGCCAAAGGCCTCCTACAAACTGACATCAGGCACCTGGGCATCTGACTTTACTTACCCCTGGAAACAGGCCATCCTTTGTGCTCAACTCCCTCTGCCGGGCACCAGGCCTCGGCCACCTACAATCCCGAATGAAACAGGATTTCTTCCAGATGCAAGCTGCCACAAACTGGAAGACTAGCTTCCCTTGGAGGGCCAAAGGCCTCCTACAAACTGACATCAGGCACCTGGGCAGCTGACTTTACTTACCCCTGGAAACAGCTCATCCTTTGTGCCCAACTCCCTCTGCCGGGCACCAGGTCTCGGCCACCTACAATCCCGAACGGAACAGGATTTCGTCCAGATGCAAGCTGCCACAAACTGGAAGACAGGCTTCCCTTGGAGGGCCAAAGGCCTCCTACAAACTGACATCAGGCACCTGGGCAGCTGACTTTACTTACCCCTGGAAACAGGCCATCCTTTGTGCCCAACTCCCTCTGCCGGGCACCAGGTCTCGGCCACCTACAATCCCGAACGGAACAGGATTTCTTCCAGATGCAAGCTGCCACAAACTGGAAGACAGGCTTCCCTTGGAGGGCCAAAGGCCTCCTACAAACTGACATCAGGCACCTGGGCAGCTGACTTTACTTACCCCTGGAAACAGGCCATCATTTGTGCCCAACACCCTCTGCTGGGCACCCTGCTCCGGCAACCTACAATCCCGAACGGAACAGGATTTCTTCCAGATGCAAGCTGCCACAAGCAGTAAACCTGGCTTCCCATGGAGGGCCAAAGGCCTCCTACAAACTGACATCAGGCACCTGGGCAGCTGACTTTAGTTATCCCTGGAAAAAGGACATCCTTTGTGCCCAACTCCCTCTGCCGGGCACCTGGCATCGGCCACCTACAATCCCGAACGGAACCGGAGTTCTTCCAGATGCAAGCTGCCACAAGCTGGAAGCCTGTCATCCCTTGGAGGGCCAAAGGCCTCCTACAAACTGACATCAGGCACCTGGGCTGCTGACTTTACTTACCCCTGGAAACAGGCCATTCTTTGTGCCCAACTCCCTCTGCCGGGCACCGGGCCTCGGCCACCTACAATCACGAACGGAACAGGATTTCTTCCAGATGCAAGCTGCCACAAGCTGGAAGACTGGTTTCCCATGGAGGACCAAAGGCCTCCTACAAACTGGCATCAGGCACCTGGGCAGCTGACTTTACTTACCCCTGGAAACAGCCCATCCTTTGTGCCCAACTCCCTCTGCCGGGCACCTGGCCTCGCCCACCTACAATCCCGAACGGAACAGGATTGCTTCCAGATGCAAGCTGCCACAAACTGGAAGACAAGCTTCCCTTGGAGGGCCAAAGGCCTCCTACAAACTGACATCAGGCACCTGGGCAGCTGACTTTACTTACCCCTGGAAACAGGCCATCCTTTCTGCCCAACTCCCTCTGCCGGGCACCAGGCCTCGGCCACCTGCAATCCCGAACAGATCAGTATTACTTACCGATGCAAGCTGCCACAAGCTGGAAGCCTGGCTTTCCATTGAGGACCAATAGCCACCTGCAAACTGACATCAGGCACCTGGGCAGCTGACTTTACTTACCCCTGGAAACAGCCCATCCTTTGTGTCCAACTCCCTCATCCGGGCACCCAGCTCCGGCCCCCTACAATCCCGAACGGAACAGGATTTCTTCCAGATGCAAGCTGCCACAAGCAGGAAGCCTGGCTTCCCATGGAGGGCCAAAGGCCTCCTAAAAACTGACATCAGGCACCCGGGCAGATGACTTTACTTACCCCTGGAAACAAGACATCCTTTGTGCCCAACTCCCTCTGCCGGGCAGATGGCCTCGGCCACCTACAATCCCGAACGGAACAGGATTTCTTCCAGATGCAAGCTGCCACAAGCTGGAAGACTAGCTTCCCTTGGAGGGCCAAAGGCCTCCTACAAACTGACATCAGGCACCTGGGCTGCTGACTTTACTTACCCCTGGAAACAGGCCATCCTTTGTGCCCAACTCCCTCTGCCGGGCACCAGGCCTCGGCCACCTACAATCCTGAACGGAACAGGATTTCTTCCACATGCAAGCTGCCACAAACTGGAAGCCTGTCATCCCTTGGAGGGCCAAAGGCCTCCTACAAACTGACATCAGGCACCTGGGCAGCTGACCTTACTTACCCCTAAAAACCAGCCATCATATGTGCCCAACTCCCTCCTCCGGGCACCTGGCCTCGGCCACCTACAATCCCGAACGGAACAGGATTTCTTCCAGATGCAAGCTGCCACAAGCAGTAAACCTGGCTTCCCATGGAGGGCCAAAGGCCTCCTACAAACTGACATCAGGCACCTGGGCAGCTGGCTTTACTTACCCCTGGAAACAGCCCATCCTTTGTGCCCAACTCCCTCTGCCGGGCACCTGGCCTCGGCCACCTACAATCCCGAACGGAACAGGATTTCTTCCAGATGCAAGCTGCCACAAACTGGAAGACAAGCTTCCCTTGGAGGGCCAAAGGCCTCCTACAAACTGACATCAGGCACCTGGGCAGCTGACTTTACTTACCCCTGGAAACAGCCCATCCTTTGTGCCCAACTCCCTCTGCCGGGCACCAGGCCTCGGCCACCTACAATCCTGAACGGAACAGGATTTATTCCAGATGCAAGCTGCCACAAGCAGGAAGCCTGGCTTCCCATGGAGGGCCAAAGGCCTCCTACAAACTGACATCAGGCACGTGGGCAGCTGACTTTACTTACCCCTCTAAACAGGACATCCTTTGTGCCCAACTCCCTCTGCCGGGCACCTGGCCTCGGCCACCTACAATCCCGAATGAAACAGCATTTCTTCCAGATGCATGCTGCCACAAGCTGGAAGACTAGCTTCCCTTGGAGGACCAAAGGCCTCCTACAAACTGACATCAGGCACCTGGGCAGCTGACTTTACTTACCCCTGGAAACAGGCCATCCTTTGTGCCCAACTCCCTCTGCCGGGCACCTGGCCTCGGCCACCTACAATCCCGAACGGAACAGGATTTCTTCCAGATGCAAGCTGCCACAAGCTGGAAGACTGGTTTCCCATGGAGGACCAAAGGCCTCCTACAAACTGGCATCAGGCACCTGGGCAGCTGACTTTACTTACCCCTGGAAACAGCCCATCCTTTGTGCCCAACTCCCTCTGCCGGGCACCTGGTCTCGCCCACCTACAATCCCGAACGGAACAGGATTGCTTCCTGATGCAAGCTGCCACAAACTGGAAGACAAGCTTCCCTTGGAGGGCCAAAGGCCTCCTACAAACTGACATCAGGCACCTGGGCAGCTGACTTTACTTACCCCTGGAAACAGGCCATCATTTGTGCCCAACTCCCTCAGCCGGGCCCACAGCTTTGGCCACCTACAATCCTGAACGGAACAGGAGTTCTTCCAGATGCAAGCTGCCACAAGCTGGAAATGTGGCTTCACTTGGAGGGCCAAAGGCCTCCTACAAACTGACATCAGGCACCTGGGCAGCTGACTTTACTTACCCCTGGAAACAGGCCATCCTTTGTGCCCAACTCCCTCTGCCGGGCACCAGGCCTCGGCCACCTGCAATCCCGAACAGATCAGTATTACTTCCCGATGCAAGCTGCCACAAGCTGGAAGCCGGGCTTTCCATGGAGGACCAATAGCCACCTGCAAACTGACATCAGGCACCTGGGCAGCTGACTTTACTTACCCCTGGAAACAGCCCATCCTTTGTGTCCAACTCCCTCATCCGGGCACCCAGCTCCGGACCCCTACAATCCCGAACGGAACACGATTTCTTCCAGATGCAAGCTGCCACAAGCAGGAAGCCTGGCTTCCCATGGAGGGCCAAAGGCCTCCTAAAAACTGACATCAGGCACCTGGACAGATGACTTTACTTACCCCTGGAAACAAGACATCCTTTGTGCCCAACTCCCTCTGCCGGGCAGATGGCCTCGGCCACCTACAATCCCGAACGAAACCGGAGTTCTTCCAGATGCAAGCTGCCACAAGCTGGAAACGTGGCTTCACTTGGGGGGCCAAAGGCCTCCTACAAACTGACATCAGGCACCTGGGCAGCTGACTTTACTTACCCCTGGAAACAGCCCATCCTTTGTGCCAAACTCCCTCTGCCGGGCACCGGGCCTCGCCCACCTACAATCCCGAACGGAACAGGATTTCTTCCAGATGCAAGCTGCCACAAGCTGGAAGACTAGCTTCCCTTGGAGGGCCAAAGGCCTCCTACAAACTGACATCAGGCACCTGGGCTACTGACTTTACTTACCCCTGGAAACAGGCCATCCTTTGTGCCCAACTCCCTCTGCCGGGCACCAGGCCTCGGCCACCTGCAATCCTGAACGGAACAGGATTTCTTCCAGATGCAAGCTGCCACAAAGTGGAAGCCTGTCATCCCTTGGAGGGCCAAAGGCCTCCTACAAACTGACATCAGGCACCTGGGCAGCTGACCTTACTTACCACTGGAAACCAGCCATCATATGTGCCCAACTCCCTCTGCCGGGCACCTGGCCTCGGCCACCTACAATCCCGAACGGAACCGGAGTTCTTCCAGATGCAAGCTGCCACAAGCTGAAACGTGGCTTCCCTTGGAGGGCCATTGGCCTCCTACAAACTGACATCAGGCACCTGGGCAGCTGACTTTACTTACCCCTGGAAACAGGCCATCCAGTGTGCCCAACTCCCTCTGCCGGGCACCTGGCCTCGGCCACCTACAATCTTGAACGAACAGGATTTCTTCCAGATGCAAGCTGCCACAAGCTGGAAGACTGGTTTCCCTTGGAGGACCAAAGGCCTCCTACAAACTGACATCAGGCACCTGGGCAGCTGACTTTACTTACTCCTGGAAACAGCCCATCCTTTGTGCCCAACTCCCTCTGTCGGGCACCAGGCCTCGGCCACCTACAATCCTGAACGGAACAGGATTTCTTCCAGATGCAAGCTGCCACAAGCAGGAAGCCTGGCTTCCCATGGAGGGCCAAAGGCCTCCTACAAACTGACATCAGGCACGTGGGCAGCTGACTTTACTTACCCCTCTAAACAGGACATCCTTTGTGCCCAACTCCCTCTGCCGGGCACCTGGCCTCGGCCACCTACAATCCCGAACGAAACAGCATTTCTTCCAGATGCAAGCTGCCACAAGCTTGAAGACTAGCTTCCCTTGGAGGGCCAAAGGCCTCCTACAAACTGACATCAGGCACCTGGGCAGCTGACTTTACTTACCCCTGGAAACAGGCCATCCTTTGTGCCTAACTCCCTCAGCTGGGCACCCAGCTCCGGCCACCTACAATCCCGAACGGAACAGGATTTCTTCCCGATGCAAACTGCCTTGAACAGGAAGACAAGCTTCCCTTGGAGGGCCAAAGGCCTCCCACAAACTGACATCAGGCACCTGGGCAGCTGACTTTACTTACCCCTGGAAACAGGCCATCATTTGTGCCCAACTCCCTCAGCCGGGCCCACAGCTTTGGCCACCTACAATCCTGAACGGAACAGGAGTTCTTCCAGATGCAAGCTGCCACAAGCTGGAAATGTGGCTTCACTTGGAGGGCCAAAGGCCTCCTACAAACTGACATCAGGCACCGGGGCAGCAGACTTTACTTTCCTAAAGAAACAGGCCATCATTTGTGCCCAACTCCCTCTGCCGGGCACCTGGCCTCGGCCACCTACAATCCCAAACAGAAAAGGATTTCTTCCAGATGCAAGCTGCCACAAACTGGAAGCCTGTAATCCCTTGGAGGGCCAAAGGCCTCCTACAAACTGACATCAGGCACCTGGGCAGCTGACTTTACTTACCCCTGGAAACAGGCCATCCTTTGTGACCAACTCCCTCTGCCGGGCACCAGGCCTCGGCCACCTGCAATCCCGAACAGATCAGTATTACTTCCCGATGCAAGCTGCCACAAGCTGGAAGCCGGGCTTTCCATGGAGGACCAATAGCCACCTGCAAACTGACATCAGGCACCTGGGCAGCTGACTTTACTTACCCCTGGAAACAGCCCATCCTTTGTGTCCAACTCCCTCATCCGGGCACCCAGCTCTGGCCCCCTACAATCCCGAACGGAACACGATTTCTTCCAGATGCAAGCTGCCACAAGCAGGAAGCCTGGCTTCCCATGGAGGGCCAAAGGCCTCCTAAAAACTGACATCAGGCACCTGGGCAGATGACTTTACTTACCCCTGGAAACAAGACATCCTTTGTGCCCAACTCCCTCTGCCGGGCAGATGGCCTCGGCCACCTACAATCCCGAACGGAACCGGAGTTCTTCCAGATGCAAGCTGCCACAAGCTGGAAACGTGGCTTCACTTGAAGGGCCAAAGGCCTCCTACAAACTGACATCAGGCACCTGGGCAGCTGACTTTACTTACCCCTGGAAACAGCCCATCCTTTGTGCCAAACTCCCTCTGCCGGGCCCTGGGCCTCGCCCACCTACAATCCCGAACGGAACAGGATTTCTTCCAGATGCAAGCTGCCACAAGCTGGAAGACTAGCTTCCCTTGGAGGGCCAAAGGCCTCCTACAAACTGACATCAGGCACCTGGGCTGCTGACTTTACTTACCCCTGGAAACAGGCCATCCTTTGTGCCCAACTCCCTCTGCCGGGCACCAGGCCTCGGCCACCTACAATCCTGAACGGAACAGGATTTCTTCCAGATGCAAGCTGCCACAAGCTGGAAGACTAGCTTCCCTTGGAGGGCCAAAGGCCTCCTACAAACTGACATCAGGCACCTGGGCAGCTGACCTTACTTACCACTGGAAACCAGCCATCATATGTGCCCAACTCCCTCTGCCGGGCACCTGGCCTCGGCCACCTACAATCCCGAACGGAACAGGATTTCTTCCAGATGCAAGCTGCCACAAGCAGTAAACCTGGCTTCCCATGGAGGGCCAAAGGCCTCCTACAAACTGACATCAGGCACCTGGGCAGCTGACTTTACTTACCCCTGGAAACAGCCCATCCTTTGTGCCTAACTCCCTCTGCCGGGCACCTGGCCTCGGCCACCTACAATCCCGAACGGAACAGGATTTCTTCCAGATGCAAGCTGCCTTTAACAGGAAGACTAGCTTCCCTTCGAGGGCCAAAGGCCTCCTATAAACTGACATCAGACATTTGGGCAGCTGACTTAACTTACCCCTGGAAACAGCCCATCCTTTGTGCCCAACTCCCTCTGCCAAGCACCAGGCCTCGCCCACCTACAATCCCGAACGGAACAGTATTTCTTCCAGATGCAAGCTGCCACAAACTGGAAGACAAGCTTCCCTTGGAGGGCCAAAGGCCTCCTACAAACTGACATCAGGCACCTGGGCAGCTGACTTTACTTACCCCTGGAAACAGCCCATCCTTTGTGCCCAACTCCCTCTGCCGGGCACCAGGCCTCGCCCACCTACAATCCCGAACAAAACAGGATTTCTTCCA